>NC_053490.1:24018837-24313743 GCF_905171775.1 Rana temporaria | reverse complement strand
AGTCTTCCATTCCATTTTTACAGCCGGCAACTGAAGTATCCACCATAAGTCTCTTAAACACATTCCGAAATATAAAGGGGAACAGAGAACAGCGCCCTCTTAGTGCAGTATGTATGCATTTTATTAAAATAAAACTTAATTGAGTACACTCACAAGATTGTGGTGATAACAGGCATAGTGGGGGGTTTCATCCGCTCCGACTTCCGGGTGAGGGGAGAGTCCGGCGTCACTGGTGTAGACTGGTGTCCGTGATCAGGTCTGTCCTCCAGCCACACTGCTGGTGCACGGTGCTTCCGGATGGACAGGACTACAATCGGCGGTACAGTTCGGATGATATCACTTCCAGGTCGGGTCAGCGGGCGGTGCTCGTGTTCGGAGTATGCGTTCTCCTTCCTCAGGCTTGGGTCCGAGTTTTCTTTTTCCTTCTAAAATGTTTGAATCGGCAGCCTTCTCTGGACAGTTAGGGCCTAATCCACAAAAACCCGGCGCAACGTATTTTTTCCCGTTTAAGTTACACCGCCGCAAAATCTCTACCTAAGTGCCCGATCCACAAAGCACTTACCTAGAAATTTTGAGCGGTGTAACTTAAATCCGTCCGGCGCAAGGCGTTCCTAATTTAATGGGGCGAGTCCCATTTAAATTAGGCGCGCTCCCGCGCCAGACGTACTGCGCATGCTCCCGACGTCATTTTCCCGACGTGCTTTGCGCGGTTTTACATTGCGCAGGGTTTTGAGAATCGCGACGGGCGTAAAAAAAAAAAACGAGTTGCGGCGGAAAAAAACAATAAAAATGACAGCGACGCGGGGTAGAAGGGTCTACTTTTACAAGGTGTAAACAGTTTAGGCCTTGTAAAAGCAGCCCTAATTTTACGACAGCAAACTAATACTTATGGAGAAAAAACGAAGCGTAAAAGCTTTGTGGATCTCCGTAAGTGCTAATTTGCATACCCAAAGCGGCATTTCGACGAGAAATGCCCCCAGCGGCGGCTGCGGTACTGCATCCTAAGATCCGGCAGTGTAAGTCCCTTACACATGTCGGATCTTCTGCCTATCTATGTGAAACTGATTCTGTGGATCAGTTCCATAGATAGAAACAGGGATACGACGGAGTATCAGTAGATACGCCGGCGTATCCCTTTTGAGGATCTGGCCCTTAGTTAAAATTACTATTATTTTGAACCTTACATAGACTAAATTACTAAAAAGAACTGTTGCTATTCCCCTGGCCTCTTCTTCCAATCTATTCAAGACTGTACTGAGTCTTAACCTGAGTGCACCATATTACCCATTTTTTTTATATCTTAACCACATTCCGCCCGCGCTATAGCCAAATGACGGTTACAGCACAGGTTTTTTTTTCCGGAGGGCATCTATTAACGTCTGCCCTGTGATCGTGGACTCAGCTGATCACAGATCGGGGTAAAGGGGCAATCACAGCGGCCCTGTACCACATGATCAGCTGTGTCCAATGACAGCTGATCACTGATGTAAACACAAGCCGGTTATCGGCTTATCTTTCCTCAGGCTGACACTGTGAGGAAGTGAGAAGAGAGACAATAACCAGCTTGTGTCAAAGGGACATTGGCACTGATAATCAGAGCACTGATTATCAGTGTCCTGATTGTCAGTGCAGTCCCAACAGTGCACACCAGTGTTGCCAATCAGTGCCCATCAGTGCTGCCAGTTAGTCACCATCAGTGCCTTCTTAACAGTGTCACCTATCCATGTTGCCTATCAGTGCCCATCAGTGCTACCTATCAGTGCCCATCAGTGCCACCTATCGGTTCTACCTATCAATACCACCTATCAGTGCCTATCACCGTCACCTATCAGTACTTATCAGTGCAGCTTCATCATTGCCCACCAGTGATGCCTTAACAGTACCACCTAGCAGAGCCACCTATCAGTGCCCATCAGTACCACCTTATCAGTGCTAAACAGTGCAGCCTCATCAGCGCACATCATTGAAGGAGAAAGAGATGGGGATAAAACTACTTAAGTTTGGGTTGTGTTTTGTTTAATGTGATTTTTTCTTTTTTTTTTGTATAATTTGTCTGTATTGTCTTAATGTTGTTTGCATATAAAAATAAAAAAAAGGATCTGATTTAAAAAAAAAAAAACTACCTAATCACTCCCACTGTTTTTTATACGCAGCATAAGGATTAATTAACTTGAGATAAGAACGAAGAGGGATAAATAGCTGTTTTTGCAGAAAACACAGGTATGCAGTCCCTTAAGAGCTCATGCACCAGTGATGTCACTGGCTTCAAAAACGATGAATATCTCCTAGGCAGTGCATATTTAGGAGATATTCCTTGTACCTGCAGGTACGTTTTATTATAAGCTTGTCTGTAGGTACAAATGTCCAAGCGCTGTTTACTACCGCTTTAAGAATGTGTCGAGGATTAGAGTGTTGCATTAAAGCGGGGGTTCACCCTAAAATTAACTTTTTGGCTAACCTATCTGTAGCCTTAATAAAGGCTTGTAGCGTTGTCATTTTTTTCTTTATGTGTACACTTACCTGTCTTCAGCCGCACTTCCGGGTCTTCTTCCTTGCGGGGAGTGGGCGTGTCGCTTCTTTTCCCCGACGGAGAGCTCTGCATAGATGATTGACGTGCACGTCATCACCTTCCGAAAATATCTGACGGGGACTCGGCTCTTTACGCCGCTATACAGCGCCTGCCGTGTAGAGCTGACTGCGCAGGCGCCGCAAAGTGCCGAGTCCCACTCGGACATTTTCGGAAGGCGATGACGCGCACATCAATCATCTATGCAGAGCTCAGGAACGCCTACTCCCCGGGGGAGCGAGAACCCAGAAGCCGGGTGAAAACGACGGAAAAGGGTAAGTAAAAAAAAAAAATCTATAAATATAAATATGAGTCTACAGTTTTTTTAGGGTGAACCCCCGCTTTAATGTGTTTCTCTGTTATATCTGCCTGGAGACCATTCATAATAATCCTACCAGCATGGTATATCCAAAGACACTTCTATACCTAGAGTGGCAACATTTAATCATTAAAGCGGAGTCCCGCCGAAAAAAAATATTAAAAGTCAGCAACTACAAATACTGCAGGTGCTGACTTTTAATATATGGATACTTACAGGGGCGTAACTAGAAATCACAGGGCCCCATAGCAAAATGTTGTATGCCCCCCCCCCCCCCCAGAAAAAAAAATCTTGCCCACCAAAATGCCCCACATGCTTTATTTGATATCATTATAACTAAAGAGGACCTCTCATGGCTCTATACATGTATAGAAGTATAAAGAGGACCTGCCATGGCATTATACGTGTATATAGAAGTATAATGAGGACCTGTCATGGCTCTATACATGTATAAAGGAGTATAAAGAGGACCTATCATGGCTCTATACATGTATGTAGGAGTATAAAGAGGACCTGTCATTGCTCTATCCTAGTGATTAGGAACAGAGATCTCTCTCCTCCTCCAGTCATTCCCACCCCCCCAGTAAGAAACACCTCCCAGGGAACACATTTAATCCCTTCCCTGACAGTGACATTTACACATTAATCAGTGCATTTTAATAGCACAGATCGCTGTATAAATGTGAATGGTCCCAAAAATGTGTCAAAAGTTTCTGACCTGTCCACCGCAATGTCGCAGTCTCACAAAAAAAACAGATCACTGCCATTACTAGTAAAAAATAATAATAATAATAAAAATGCTTGAAGTGCATAATTTCTATTATTACATTGTTATATAAAATAGTTCAACTCACCATATTGCAGAATCAGTAGGAGCCCCGAGCGTGTCACTTGCCAACGTCACCTGCCTTCAGATGCGGATTGTCACTTGCCGCGTCACCAGATGCGGGGTGTCACCTGCCACACATTGCAGATTGTTACTTGCCACGATGTCACACATTGAGGATTTTCACTTGCCACCTGCCACTCAATGCAGATTGTCACTTGCCACGACGCCACCTGTCACACATTGTCACTTGCCACAACGTCACCTGCCACACGTAGCAGATTGTCACTTGCCACATCACCTGCCACACATTGCGGATTGCCACTTGCTGTGTCCCAGAGTAAAGGCAGGCAGCAGAGAGATAATGTAATCTCTCTGCTGCCCGCACAGTGGGGACAGAACTGCAATGATGCAGATGATGTCATCTCTCTGCTCCCCCGCCCGCTGATTGGCAAGCAAGCCCGCTCACCCGCTGACTGTTCTCCTGTTCTGCCCGCAACGCCCAGGTGAATGGAGCGTGCTGGCAGAACAGGTGGAGCGGGCTGGCTGGCGGGTGGGCGTCAATTTGCCTCACAGTGGAGCGCGGAGCGGGCAGAACGGGCTGGCAACAATTTGTTGCGGGGAGCGGGGAGTGGAGCGGGCTGGCGGAAATTTGCCCCTCAGTGCAGGCAGGCCCGGTGCTAGGCAATTTGGCGCCCTAGGCAAGACCAGCTACGTGCTTTCCCCCCCCCCCCCCCAAAGAAAATGTCCCTGCATCCATCATATGTAATGTGCACCAGTAAATTTAAGGGGGTGGGGTGGTATGAAGATTACAGGGGGTGGTAGGAAGATGACAGGGGTGGGTGGTAGGGAGCTGACAAGTGTGGGTGGTAGGAAGCTGACAGGGAGGATGGAGATGACAGGGGTGGGTGGTAGGAAGCTGACAGGGGTGGGTGGTAGAGAGGTGACAGGGAGGATGGAGATGACAGGGGTGGGTGGTAGGGAGGATGGAGATGACAGGGGTGGGTGGTAGGGAGGTGACGGGGAGGATAGAGATGACAGGGGTGGGTGGTAGGGAGGTGACGGGGAGGATGGAGATGACAGGGGTGGGTGGTAGGGAGGATGGAGATGACAGGGGTGGGTGGTAGGGAGGTGACGGGGAGGATAGAGATGACAGGGGTGGGTGGTAGGGAGGTGACAGGGAGGATAGAGATGACAGGGGTGGGTGGTAGGGAGGTGACGGGGAGGATGGAGATGACAGAGGTGGGTGGTAGGGAGGATGGAGATGACAGGGGTGGGTGGTAGGGAGGTGACGGGGAGGATGGAGATGACAGGGGTGGGTGGTAGGGAGGTGACGGGGAGGATGGAGATGACAGGGGTGGGTGGTAGGGAGGTGACGGGGAGGATGGAGATGACAGGGGTGGGTGGTAGGGAGGTGACGGGGAGGATGGAGATGACAGGGGTGGGTGGTAGGAGGATGGAGATGACAGGGGTGGGTGGTAGGGAGGTGACGGGGAGGATGGAGATGACAGGGGTGGGTGGTAGGGAGGTGACGGGGAGGATGGAGATGACAGGGGTGGGTGGTAGGGAGGTGACGGGGAGGATGGAGATGACAGGGGTGGGTGGTAGGGAGGGTGACGGGGAGGATGGAGATGACAGGGGTGGGTGGTAGGGAGGATGGAGATGACAGGGGTGGGTGGTAGGGAGGTGACGGGGAGGATGGAGATGACAAGGGTGGATGGTAGGGAGGTGACGGGGAGGATGGAGATGACAGGGGTGGGTGGTAGGGAGGTGACGGGGAGGATGGAGATGACAGGGGTGGGTGGTAGGGAGGTGACGGGGAGGATGGAGATGACAGGGGTGGGTGGTAGGAAGCTGACAAGGAGGATGGAGATGACAGGGGTAGGTGTTAGGGAGGTGACGGGGAGGATGGAGATGACAGGGGTGGGTGGTAGGAAGCTGACAAGGAGGATGGAGATGACATGGGTGGGTGGTAGGGAGGTGACAGGGAGGATGGAGATGACAGGGGTGGGTGGTAGGAAGCTGACAAGGAGGATGGAGATGGCAGGGGTAGGTGTTAGGGAGGTGACGGGGAGGATGGAGATGACAGGGGTGGGTGGTAGGAAGCTGACAAGGAGGATGGAGATGACATGGGTGGGTGGTAGGGAAGTGACTGGGAGGATGGAGCTGACAGGGGTGATAAAATGTATGACAGAGGTAGGATGGTGGGATCATCGTGCTCCTCGTCATCCCCCTGTTCCTGGCATCCCACTGGGATGCCAGGAACAGGGGGATGACGAGAAGCATGATGATGACAGGAGACAGTAGGTGGCATCACCATTGCAAGCAAGCAAGCCAGCCCCCCCCCCCATTATCATCAAAAAAACATCAGGTCCCCCTCACTTAGCCTGTGCTGTGACTCACGTCTCACGGCGGTCATCTGTCGTCTCACGATGCTCCCCCACTGGGTTCTGGCGCGTGTGACAGACAGCACACTGGCTCTATCACACGAGCTAGTCTTCTCTAGGAGGAGGAGGGCGGGACATTTATCACAGCACAACGCACTCTTTTTTAAATCCTCCGCAGTCGGCACTCAGCAAAGCCGTACAAAAGAGCCACATTCGGCTCCGGAGCCGCACTAGACACTCGGCGGCGGTGAGAAAAACAAAACAAAACTCGGTCATTTCCTTGCCCTGCTCACCGGGCCCCACTCGGCTGCGGGCCCCATAGCGCCCGCGTGGGTTGCTATGACGGTAGTTCCGCCACTGGATACCCACCTGTCCTGGGCGCCCACGATTTAGGCACCCGAAGCCGATCTTTTCCTCAGCTCTCGGACGGAGGCGCCGCCATCTTCGGTAAGGGAATCAGGAAGTGAAGCCTTTCGGCTTCACTTCCTGGTTCCTTACTGCGCATGCACAAGCCACGCTGCGCTCTCCCACTGGTCCCTGCTGTCTTCTGGGACTTGTGTGTCTTCCAGAAGACAGCGGGGGACGATGACAAAGGAGGCGCCGGATGTGGCCTAAGTCACCGCGCTGATCTATTTCAAGAAGTGGGAGCAAATATCTGGATTACACAAGTATCTGCTCCTTCCTCCCCCTGGAAGGTGCGAAATGTGACACCGGAGGGGGGGGGTTTCCAAAAAGTGGACGTTCCATTTTTTTCCCCTGCTAGGTAAATCACATTGCATACTAGCTTCCATCTTTACCCATCCTGCTTCTGGGTTCGCCAGCTCTGGCCCTGTGACTGGCCGAAGCTGCGATGACTTCACTCCCACGCATGCACACAGGAGCTGCCATTCACACCACAGGGCTTGGAAGGATCGGCACGGGTGGCCGTTCGTTCAGAGCGCATGCGCCAGTAATGATGTCACTGGCTGCATGTAATGTAAATATCTCCTAAACAGTGCACGTTTAGGAGATATTTACATGACCTTACCTATAGGTATATTACCTTAGGTAAGGGGATAGGTAAGGGGAAGAAGAAGCCGGTGCAAGTAGCGGACGAGAAGACCGAAGAAAGAAGCAGAGGAAGAACAAGATAGAGGAAGAACCCCGAATGCAGAAAAGAAGATGGGAGAAGAAGAAGCGTGGAAAGAAGACATTAATAAAGGAATTGTCAAAAACCGGCTATTGTCTTTTTTACATTTTTTTACACTTTTTTTGGGTGAAATGGTAGAGGTAAAATGTACCCCATTACCATTTCACACAGGGGGGGCGGCATCTGGGGGTCCCCTTTGTTTAAGGGGTCTTCCAGATTCCGATAAGCCCCCCGCCCACAGACCCCCACAACCACCGGCCAGGGTTGTAGGGATGTGGCCCTTGTCCCCATCAACACAGGGACAAGATGCTTTGGGGGGACCCCAAAGCATCCTCCCCATGTTGAGGGCATGTGGCCTGGTACGGTTCAGGAGGGGGGGGTGCTCTCTTGTCCTGCCCTCTTTTCCTGCGGCCGGCCAGGTTGCGTGCTCGGATAAGGGGTCTGGTGTGGATTTTTGGGGGAACCCCACGTCATTTTTTTTTATTTGACGGCGGGGGTTCCCCTTAATATCCATACCAGACCTGAAGGACCTGGTAATTGAATTTGGGGGGACCCACACGTTTTTTTTTTTTTTTATGAATGAATTTTCTCTGAATTGCCGGGAGCCGACAATTCATTATAGCCGTGAGTGATTTTTAAATGACTTTTTTTTCCTTCAGAATGTCATTTTGTGCAGGAACAGTTCTAACCACGGGAAACATGCGCTAATTTACAGGCATATTTTATACCCCCCAGGTACGAAATTAAAAGGAATATTTCACTTTTATTGTTTCACTTTAAGCATTTAAGCATTATTACATACATTATTACATATTTTAAAACAACTAGCCGATTCCCCTAGACAAAACGAGCATCCATCTAAGGGGAAAAATTGTTTTATGGGTGAACTCCCGCTTTAAGAAACGGCTAGGAGAGGATTGTACCAAAGAATCAGGGAAGGAAGAGCTAGAGAAGAAAGAAATGGAGGGAAGAGGAATCCCAAGTCCCAGGGTTTGAGCTCTCAGGGAAGCCAACAGACTTTGGGCGAGTTTCACACGAGACCCTGTAATACAAGCAGCAAGGACCTGTCCAGGTCTTTGAGAAGATAATGGTTCACCCAGGTAAACCACGTCTTCTCAAATTTGCAGGTTGTATCAGTTAGTATTACTGCAAGGAAATCAAATGTCAATAAAATAAAGTACTGTATTTATTGGCGTATAACACTCACGTTTTTACCCTGAAAATAGAGGATAAACTGTGCTTGCGTGTTATACGCAGGGGGCTGTGGAAAGTTATTTCATGAAACTTCCCTCTAAAAGTTAGGGTGCGTGTTATACGCCTGTGCGTGTAATACGCCGATAAATACGTTACATATATTCATTGCATTTAAAGTTGTGTCTATGTTAATACTTCTTGGAGGGGGGGGTTCATAACTTTTATCAGATTTTTAAAGGAGTCTGTGACTCAAAATAATCACTGCTCTAGTAGCTAGAGATCACTGTTAAGGACTATGCTACTCTAGTGATCTGCAGTAGCTTCCGGGGACTGTGCTGGGCGGCAGTCCTGCTGCATTCTGAACACGGGAGGCTGCCAGCTTAGCATAGGCACCATTTGGAGATCATCTCACATTTTCTCAATGAATGCAAAGAGTTCTCTGATTGGATGTGGAAAGGAGGGGTGGTGATGTCATGCTGTCCACCTGAACGTTTTGCATTCAATGAGAAAATGAAAAGCATTCTCTGAATGGCTCCTGTGCTGAGCGCCATTCCTCCTGTGTTCACAATGTAGCAGGGCAGTCACTTAGCATGGGTACCTACTACAGGGGTTTCCAGGAAGATCCCAGGGGTTTGTTACTTTCATGGTCAGAGGCGTTTCTAGGGGGGTGCGGGGGGTGCGGTCCGCACCCGGGTGACACCCGCTTGAGGGGAGATACCATCCTGACGGTGAGGATTTTTTTTTGGGGGGGAATTTTTTTTTGGGGGGGTTTGAGGATCTAATATTCTTTATTACTTTTTGTAGTTGGATATTTGTGGACTTTTTATGTGACGAACGTTCTAAAAATAACCGCTTTGGATGTTTTCAAATTCTTCAAATTCAGAAAAAATAAAACCCTGAGGTTTGCACTGAGGCAGGGGTGTGTGTACTGCTGGGGGGGGTGTGTCTGTAATGAGGGGGGGTCTGCACTGAGGGGGTCTGCACTGAGGCAGGGGTGTATGTACTGCTGGGGGGTCTGCACTGAGGGGGGTGTATGTATTGATGGGGGGGGTCTGTACTGCTGGGGAGGGGTCTGTACTGAGGGGGGTCTGCACTGAGGGGGTCTGTACTGCTCGGGGGTATGCACTGAGGTGGGGAGTGCCTGTACTGCACTGAGGGGGTGTTTGTACTGAGGGAGGGGGTCTATATGGATGGAGGGGGGTCTGTACTTAGTGGGGGGGTCTGTACTGAGGAAGGGGTATCTCTACTGCGGGAGGGGGTCTGTAGTTAGTGGAGGGGGGTCTGTACTGAGGGTGACACCAACCCTAGTGACGCCACTGTTCATGGTAATATTGCTCCAAGCTGAACCAATGTAACTATGTAAAAAATATCCATACCTGGAATTCTTCTTTAAAGTAATTGAGATATAATAAAGCAGGAACCATATCCCTATGTACTTTTCTTGGGGGTTAGGGTAGATGGACTTTATACCGAATCCGCTAAGCTATAATGATTATCATTTTGCCATAATGACCATTATTTTTAGCGAGGAGACTTGAAAATAACAGACACTTGGCTGGAAATAACAATCATTATGACAAAGAACACATGCATTTTAGCTTGGTGAGTAGAACCTTTTGTTTGTAAATGTAATGCCGCGTACAGACGGTCGTTTTTTGTGATGAAAAAAAACGACATTTTTAAAAACGTCATTTAAAATGACAGTGCGTGGGGAAAACGTTGTTTTATGTCTTCTGAAAAACAACAAAAAAAAAAATCGAGCATGCTTCAACTTTTTATGTCGTTTTTCAAAACGTCATTTTTTGTGTCATGAAAAATGACCGTGTGTAGCTAAAATTACGTTTTTAAACCCGTGCATGCTCAGAAGCAAGTTAGGACGCGAGTTTGAATGGAACAGAGTTCCGTCGTACGTGCTGAACGTAACCGCGCTTTGCTAGAGCTTTTGGAAAAAACGATGGTGTGTATGCTCCGTCGTTTTTTAAAATGACAAAAAACGACCGTCTGTACGCGGCATAATGCTTTGTGTTTGAAACGGGTGATACTGAAATGCATGCATTTATATGAGACTTCAAGTACACTGTATATTTATTTTATTTTCCAGTATTTTTTTTTTTACGTTTTTAAAGAGATACTGTATATCATAATCAGTACACGTAAAAGGAATCTCTCCAGCATGAGTGTTTGGAAGTAAAGTTAACATTTTGCAAAACTTTTGTAGCCATCCTACCTTAAACAAGAATGACTCATTAAATTCAGTTCTGGTTGGTTCTTATTTGGCTAAAGCATGATTAATAACCATGTATCAACTTGGGGGCAGATCCACATCTAAGATACGCTACGCCGCCGTAACTTACTTCTCTTTAGCTTAGCATAGGCACCATTTGGAGACCATCTCACATTTTCTCAATGAATGCAAAGAGTTCTCTGATTGGATGTGGAAAGGAGGGGTGGTGATGTCATGCTGTCCACCTGAACGTTTTGCATTCAATGAGAAAATGAAAAGCATTCTCTGAATGGCTCCCGTGCTGAGCGCCATTCCTCCTGTGTTCACAATGTAGCAGGGCAGTCACTTAGCATGGGTACCTACTACAGGGGTTTCCAGGAATATCCCAGGGGTTTGTTACTTTCATGGTCAGAGGCGTTGCTAGGGGGGTGCGGGGGGTGCGGTCCGCACCCGGGTGACACCCTCTTGAGGGGAGATACCATCCTGACGGTGAGGATTTTTTTGGGCCGTAATGCGCCGTAAGTTACAGCGGCGTAGTGTATCTCTCGCGGCGTAAGGGCGTGGACTTCAAATTGGGCGGGTAGGGGGCGTGTTTCAATTAAATGAAGCACGTCCCCGCGCCGAACAAACTGCGCATGCGCCGTCCCTAAATTTCCCGCCGTGCATTGCGCGAAATGACGTCGCAAGGACGTCATTGTTTTGGCTTGGATGTAAATTACGTCCATCCCGCGATTCACGGACGACTTACGCAAACGAAAAAAAAAATTCAAATTAAACACGGGAACGATGGCCATACTTAACATAGCAGGTTTAACTATACGCCACGAAACAGCAGCTTTAACTATACGCAGGAAAAAGCCGACTAGAGACGACGTAAAAGAATGTGACGGCCGCTCGTACGTTCGTGGATCGTCGGAAATAGTTAATTTGCATACTCGACGCAGATTACGACGGGAACGCCACCCAGCGGACGCCGAGGAATTGCATCTTAGATCCGAAGGCGTAGGAAGACGTACGCCTGTCGGATCTAACCCAGATGCCGTCGTATCTTGTTTTGAGGATTCAAAACAAAGATACGACGCAGGAAATTTGAAAGTACGCCGGCGTATCAGTAGATACGCCGGCGTACTCGCTTTGTGGATCTGCCCCATGGTCTTCCCTAGGCTTCCCTAAGCTCTCTGTTATTTTTTGCTCCTGCCTGATGATAGGGAGTGCCTTGACAATAGTAAAAGGATACAAAAATGCTGGGTTTGAAATACGTATGTTTCCTTGGCCAACCGCTAGGACAGGGGTGCCCAACCTTTTGAAGCGCGAGGGCCACTTAAGCGACTTGGTAACTGATTGTGGGCCACAATCAGCGGAGCGGGCGGATGGCAGGTCCATGTCCGCTCTGCATATGGAGTGGACACGGACACAGCTGGATCGGATTGGAGGTAGGACACAAGTGGTGTAACCAATGTTAAGTATGGCTGTCATTCCCGCGTCGAAATTTTAAATTTCACGTCGTTTGCGTAAGTCGCCCGTGAATGGTGCTGGACTCCATTTACGTTAACGTCGAAACCAATGACGTCCTTGCGACGTCATTTAGCGCAATGCACGTCGGGTAATTTTACGGACGGAGCATGCGCAGTACGTTCGGCGCGGGAACGCGCCTAATTTAAATGGTGCCCGCCCCATTTGAATTAGGCGGGCTTGCGCCGAGCGGATTTACACTACGCCGCCGTAAGTTTACGGCTAAGTTACGCGGAAATACGTGAATCTGGCCCTATAACTTTTGCGCAAACCAATCAATAAACGCTTATTGTGATTTTTTTTACGAAAAATATGTAGAAGAATACGTTTCGGCCTAAACTGAGGAAAAAAACTTTTTCTATGTATTTTTGGGGGATATTTATTACAGCAAAAAGTAAAAAATATTATTTTTTTTCAAAATTGTCGCTCTTTTTTTGTTTATAGCGCAAAAACTAAAAACCGCAGAGGTGATCAAATACCACCAAAAGAAAGCTCTATTTGTGGGAAAAAAAGGACGTCAATTTTGTTTGGGAGCCACGTCGCACGACCTCGCAATTGTCAGTTAAAGCGACGCAGTGCCGAATCGCAAAAAGTGCCCTGGTCTTTGACCAGCAATATGGTCCAGGGGTTAAGTGGTTATTAGTGTCACTTGTTCTAGTAAAGTGTCAGAAGTGTCAGTTAGTGTCAGATTATCCGTGCAGTCCCACTATAAGTTGCTGATTGCCGCCAATAGTAGTATAAAAAAAATCCAGTATATTTCACAGTTTTTAAATGCTATAATGTCGCGTAAACCAATCAATATACGCTGATTGTTTTTTTTTTTTTTTACAAAAACATGTGGCAGAATACATATCGGTTTGAATTTATTAAGAAATTAGCTTTTTTTTTATTTTTTATTGGATATGATTTATAGCAGAAAGTAAAATATATATATATTTTCCATAATTATTGGTCAGTTGCTTATAGAGCAAAAAAAAAAGAAGCAGAGTTGATCAAATACCAAACAAAGAAAGCTGTATTTGTGGGGAAAAAAATACATGAATGTTATTTGGGTACAGCGTCGCATGACTGCGCAATTGTCAGTTAAAGTAACGTCAAACGTCACCTCCGCCCAATGCTCTTAAAGGAGAATTTTTTTTTATTTTTTATTTTTTACTATTGCATTTTAGTGTAAATATGAGATGTGAGGTCTTTTTGACCCCAGATCTTATATTTAAGAGGTCCTGTCATGCTGTTTTTTTTTTTATATTACAACAGATGTTTACATTCCTTGTAATAGGAATAAAAGTGACCCAAATTAGTTTTTTTAAAAGGACAGTGTCAAAATAAAAAATAGAAAGTTAATTAAATAAGAAAAAATAAATACATTTAAAGCGCGCAGAAGCGAGCGCATACATGAGTAGCGCCCGCGTATGAAAACCACACATGTGAGGTATCGCCGCGATCGTTAGAGTGAGAGCAATAATTCTAGCTCTAGACCTTCTCTGTAACCCAAAACTGGTAACCTGTAGACATTTTTAAACGTCGCCTATGGAGATTTTTAAGGGTAAAAGTTTGTCGCCATTCCACGAGCGGGCGCAACTTTGAAGCGTGACATGTTGGGTATCAATTTACTCGGCGTAACATTATCTTTCACAATATGAAAAAAAATTGGGTTAACTTTATTGTTGTCTTATTTTTTTAATCCAATTTTTTTATTTTTTCCCAAAAAAGTGCGCTTGTATTATACGCCCGTTAAATACGGTATATCCAAATAACACGCCCAAGCTCATTCTTAAGCCTGAGCGGTGCTTGGGGATTCGTTGGGGCCACAAAAGATATATATATATGGTATATCCAAATAACATGCCTGAGCTCATCTCTTCACCACACACAGCCACAAAGGCAAGAAAATTCTTGTTGGGCCGTGTATTAGTACCTCGGATGAACACACAAGTAAGGCTCTTTCACACGGAGCGGACCGTTTCCGGGTCCGCTCCGTGTGTCTCCGTCGGCTCAGCGGGGGTCCCCGCTCAGCTGTCGGCACATAGGGCGGTCCCCGCACACAGTGCAGGGACCGCCCTGTCTCTGCTCCGCTGTCCCCTATGGGGAACCTGATGCAGACGGACCGTCTGTCCGTCTGCATCAGTTCCGCTCCGCTGAACGGAAGAAAAATAGGGTTTCTTCCGTTCGGAAAAGCGGAACCCGACGGACGCGGACGCTAGCGGACGCGATCCCATAGGGATGTATTACAAGTCCGTTAACGGACTTGTAATAACGGATGAGCGGAACGGACATGTGAAAGGGGCCTTAATTGTAATGGTTTAAAAAATGTCAGGCAAAATGTTCGGCCCTCGCACATGTTCACTTCATCAAATCTGGCCCTCTTTGAAAAAAGTTTGGACACCCCTGCTCTAGGGTGTTATAAAAAAAAATATTTGGGGGCTCCAAGAAATTTTCTAGCAAACAAAAAAAATATGAATTTAACTTATAAACACAGAGTCTGAACAATAGACCCAGTCCTTAATTGGGTTGGGTCATGAGCCCAATCTTTGGGCTGCAGTTTTGCATAGCCTCCATAAATAGGACAATTACCGTATTTATCGGCGTATACCGCGCACCTTTTTGACCTGAAAATCAGGGCAAAATCGTGGGTGCGCGGTATACGCCGATACCCGCTTTCCCGCGCCGAGTTTGAATACTGCGCCGACATATACCGAGCGCAGTACACTCGGGTATAGTCGGGCAGTCTCGGCTCCTTCCGCGCTCACGTCCTGGACGTACAGGACGTCAGCGCGAGAGTTGCCGAGCCTGCCCGACAATACACAAGTGTACTGCGCTCTGTACAGTATATGTCAGCGCAGTATTCAAACTCGGCACGGGAAACGAGCGGGGAGGACGCGAGGACGCCGCAGGAGGACGCGAGGACGCCGCAGAAGGACGCCGGACCCGACGAAGAGGACACCCGAAGCCGCAGATGGACGCCGGACCCGACGAAAAGGACACCCAAAGCCACAGAAGGATGCTGGACCCGACGAAGAGGACACCCGAAGCCGCAGACGGACGCCGGACCCGACGAGGCCGCCGATGGACGCCACGCAAGACACCAAAACTGTAAGTACAAAAAAACGTTTTTTCCACAGGATTCGGGGCAACTTTAGGGGTGCGCGGTATACGCGGGAGCGTATAAATACGGTACATAAATTGTTCAATAACAATTTATGAAATTTATTAAGATAGTGAAACAAGAAACAGCCTGCTGCCATTTGTTGTTGGGATGCCACCTTGGGTCATGGCCTCCCACAAATTGTCCCCGACCTTCACGCAAAACGCTGCTTTGCAATTTCCATATTTTTCTATTTTTTTTTTCTTCTTCAAACCACAGTTCATTTATCCACAGATTCAGTAAGTTATAATAAGTCCCAATGTGATGGTTTTCTCTGCTAATTTCTTTTTGCTGACCTTGGCATATCTTCCCTTTATGCCTCAGAGTCTCCCCCGGTGCCACACTTAGAATACATATCTGTGTTTTTTCTCGGATATTTTTCATTTAGTCTTCACAGGGTGAACTGTGGTAAAAAAATAAGAAGTCAGTCATATTTTTCTTTGAGTGAAGCCCTGACCAGAATTCCATTAGGATGGACCTATATCTCTGAGAAGTTTCCATCGTTATCATCCTCACATTAGGTGATGGTATTAAATACAATATAAGTATGTAAAAAAAATGTACCTTTTCTCTGGAATACACAGTACTTTACAAGTGAGATCCCTTTCTTGCTTGGGTGGTGCAGACATTAGCTGTTATAGCGGCGCTATTCGGCTGCTAGCGGGGAGCTTTTAACCCCCACTAGCAGCAGAGGGAAGGGTTAAAGGGGTTGTAAAGGTTTGTTTTTTATTTTCTAAATAGGTTCCTTTTAGCTAGTGCATTGTTGGTTCACTTACCTTTTCCTTCAATTACCCCTTGGGAGAGCGCTTCTTCTAGGAGGTTATATAATGCGGGGAGGAGCCGCGAGAGCCGCCGTGGGACCCCAGAAGAGGAGGATCGGGGACACTCTGTGCAAAACGAACTGCACAGTAGAAGTAAGTATGATATGTTTGTTATTTAAAAAAAAAAAAAACGCAAACCTTTAGGCTTCATTTCCATGGACGTTTTTACAGCCACTCCTGTTAGCCTTTTTTACAGCTTAAAAACGCCTGTCCATGTTTTTTTTTTTAGCTGGAGCTCCAAAACGCTGCGGTAGAGTTTTTTAGCGTTTTTGCGCGTTTTTTGAGCGTTTTTGACCGTTTTTTAATGTCTGGCATTTTTACAGCTCTAAGGCTGGAGCTTCAGAATGCACTGGTCCTGTTTTTTTTTTGCAGCTTAAAAACGGCTCAGCCATCTACAGCTCAAAAACTAACATGAAGAGCCGTTTTTAAGCTGCAAAAAAAGCTCAGAAAAGTGGCTGTAAAAACGTCCAAAAACGTCCATGGAAATGAAGCCTTAGTATCACTTTAAAGCTCTGAATAACTCTGGGCCATATTCTGAGTATAGTTACGATGGAGTATCTCAGGATACTCCATCGTATCTCTCTTTTTTGGCCCGCGTATCTATGCGAGTGATTCTTAGAATCATTTTCGCATAGATACGCTTAAGATTCGACATGTGTAAGTCACTTACACTGTCGGATCTTAAATGTAATTACTCCGCCGGCCGCTAGGTGGCGTTTACGTTCAGGTCTCATTTGTTTATGCAAATGAGCCTGATACACCGATTCACAAATGAAATTGCATCGCGTAACCGTCGCTAACATCGTTTGCGTAGGCGTAAGGTTACCCCTGCTATATGAGGGGTAACCTTACGCCAGTCCCACGTAGGCCATGTTAAGTATGGCGTCGGGTCCACGTCGTGTTTTCCCGTTGGGTACGTCGTTTTACTAAGTCGTCCGCGAATACGACTTTACATCAATGACGCACACGTTGGCGTCATTGACGTTTTACACCGAGAACTGGAGCATGCGCACTGGGCTATTTTAAGCCCGGCGCATGCGCAGTTCGTTCGAATCGGGGGCGCGCTTAATTTAAATACAAGCCGCCCCCTTGGAGATACGCTTGGCTACGCTGGGCCATTTACACTCCGCCACCCCAAACTACGGAGCAAGTGTTTGAGGAATACAGCACTTGCTCCTGTAGGTTGGGGCGGCGTAGTGTAAATGGCCCTCTGTCATTAGAACATCTAGAAATGATGTTGTCCAGCATTGAGTTCCCATTTTATCAGTGTCTTTTCTGAAATTAGCAAACAACAAATAATGTATATCCATCTCTAAGCATAATGATATACATGGTATAATTAACACACAACATTTTGTCCCGTTTAAAATAAAATCCACAGATGATATGGCATTTTTTTTTCTTTTCTTAGTGGCCTGAAGTGATAATTTGTTTATCCGTTTGCCTTCCAGCCCGTACATCTGTCACATCTCCCAGCACCCGTAGCTGCCAGTCGCCATTCGTGGTGATTATAGCGAATGGTGTATGTAGAGATGAAGCCGCGGAATGCTGAATGGGAGGGGGGCTTGAAATGACTCTCCTGATTTTCGAGAGACATCTGTTGTGATCGGGTATGATACGATTGGCTTGAGAGTTTGCTTGCTCCGGATTTTATGGTAATGTATTCATGTGTTTATGCTTTAGCTGGGAATCCGAGTACTGAGCACATTTTGGTTGTCATTATACAGTCTGCAGAGTAGTCATAAAACATTAGTGGCAAGATGGGAAGTTAGAGGGACAAATTTTGTTTTCATACTGGAGCTGCTCACAAAATTCTATATACTGAACAGACTTTATTGAAGTGTGTTATTTACGTAATATGCACCCCTAAATGTGGAATATAACAATTTACTTTTCTTTTTCTTTTCTTTACTTTTCTTTTCCTTTTCTTTCTCATCATATTTTTTTGTTACAGTTGTGTTACCTATCAGACAAAGTGCATGTACACCTTATTACCAAAATTATTGGGACGCCTGCCTTTACACATGAACTTTAATGTTATCCCACGCTAAAGCCCTGTACACACGGCCCAGAATCTCGTCAGGAAAAAAACGTTGTTTTTCCTGACAAGATTCTTGGCAAGATTCTCTTGCCGGCCGAGTGTACACACGGGCCATTCAAAAGAACCGCCGTTCTTTTGAATGGCACAAACGCGGTGACGTCATCGAGAATGCGGTGATGTCATTCCTTGGAAGCTACCGCGCATGCGTCAAAGTCATTTAGAGCAATGCGCAGGTTTCCATGGAGAGGTAAGTATACAGACGCTCAGGTTTCTCGGCAGGAAAACACTGCCGAGAATCTCACAATGAGAAAATAGAGAACAGGTTCTTTATTTTTCTTGTCGAGATTCTGGGCAGTTTTCTTGACGAGAAACCTCAAAGCCTCGTACACACGCACGGTTTACTCGGCAAGAAAGTTCTGCCAGCAGCTTTCTTTCCAAGAAAACCATGCGTGTGTATGAGGCTTTAGACTCTTAGGCCTAGATTCAGGTACGGCCGATCTACGTTGCGCGGGCGTAGCATACCGTATTTACGCTATGCCGCCGCAACTTAGAGAGGCAAGTGCTGTATTCACAAAGCACTTGCCTCCTAAGTTACGGTCACGTAGCGTAAATGGGCCGGTGTAAGCGCGCGTAATTCAAAGTAGGCTGTAGGGGGCGTGTTGTATTTAAATGAGGCTTGACCCCATGTAGATGCATGGCCGAACAAACGGCGCATGCGCGCGCATGCTCAGTATCACGTCGTATTTTCGCCCAAAGATATGTCGGCTCAATGCCTGTGACGTAAACGTAATTTACGCACAGCCCTATTCGCGTACGACTTACGCAAATGACGTAAAAAGATACGCTTGTTCCGACGCCCATATTTTGCATGGGATACGCCACCTAGAGACCAGCTTTATCTTTACGCCGGCGTATCTCTAACGTAAACGGCGTAACTAATTGCGACGGGCGCACGTACGTTTGTGAATCGGCGTATCTAGTCATTTACATATTCTACGCCGAACTCAACGGAAGCGCCACCTAGCGGCCAGCGTAAATATTGCACCCTAAGATACGACGGCGTAGGAGACTTACGCCGCTCGTATCTTAGCCTAATTTACGACGGCGCAGATTCAGAGTTACGACGGCGTATCTACTGATATGCCGGCGTAACTCTCTCTGAATCTGGCTATCAGTCCGTAGGGTTCAATATTGAGTTGGCCCACCCTTTGCAGCTATAACAGCTTTTAACTCTTCTGGGAAGGCCGTCCACAAGGTTTAGGAGTGCGTCTATGGGAATGTTTGACCAATATTTGTCCATGTCTTTATGGACTTTGTGCACTGGTGCGCAGTCATGTTGCAACAAGAAAGGGAACATCCCCAAACTGTTTCGGGAGCATGAAATTGTCCAAAATGCCTTGGTATGCTGATGCCTTAAGAGTTCCCCTCACTAGAACTAAGGGGCCAAGCCCAACCCCTGAAAAACAACCCCCACATCATAATCCCTCCTCTACCAAATTATTTGGACCAGTGTACAAAGCAAGGACCGTAAAGACATGGATGAGCGAGTTTTTTATGGTGGAGGAACTTGACTGGCCTTCAGAGTCCTGACCTCAACCCGATAGAGCACCTTTGGGATAAATTATAGCAGAGACTGTGAGCCAGGCCTTCTCATAGTTACTGTACTTAGTTAGTCAGGTTAAAAAAAGACACAAGTCCATCTAGTTCAACCATAAAAAAAAATAGATAAAATAAAAAATATTGTACAAACACATATACCCAATTCTATACCCACAGTTGTGTGCCTGACTTCACAAATGCACTTCTGGAAGAATGGTCCAATATTCCCATAGACACACTCCTAAACCTTGTGGACAGCCTTCCCAAAAGAGATGAAGCTGTTATAGCTGCAAAGGGAAAATAAAATAAAAAAATTGAGCGCACTCCCAATGTGTACCTATATTTGATACATACTGAGGGGGAGGGGAGAAAGGGGGAGAAATGAATGGTGAAATGACCAAAGTCTAGGTAAAAAGTTAGTGGATATGTATTAGTCCATGTTAAATGTCCATAACCTTGTAATAGTAAAACTTTGCTAGATGGCAGCCAGCTGACAGATGAAGCAATCTGTAGAACAACAAGAGAAACACAAAGCGGCGCCTTCTAAGCGTAGCAGGTGAAAAATTTCTTTTAAAAATGGCAAAAGGTGTATAAAAAACCTACTTACAAAGCAGGTGTAAGATCAGGCATGGAAACATATGAGTTTTCATCCGCGGGAGTCCCAGTGGATGCAGCCGTCACTCATGCTAAACGTAGCTGTAATCCTTGCCACAAGCGGCAGCGGCGGTGGAGACCGAACGCTTTCGGAACCAAAGAGAAGGGAGCTGGTTTCCACGGTGTGCTGCGTGTTTGACGTCACTTCCGGGCGCGGGAGGATGCGCGCGTTCAAAACATTCGTGTTTCTTCATCAGGCATTGACGTCAGACACGCAGCACACTGTGGAAACCAGCTCCCTTCTCTTTGGTTCCGAGAGCGTTCGGTCCCCACCGCCGCTGCCGCTTGTGGCAAGGATTACAGCTACGTTTAGCATGAGTGACGGCTGCCTCCACTGGGACTCCCGCAGATGAAAACTCATATGTTTCCATGCCTGATCTTACACCTGCTTTGTGAGTAGGTTTTTTATACACCTTTTGCCATTTTTAAAATACATTTTTCACCTGCAAGCTTAGAAGGCGCCGCTTTGTGTTTCTATAGCTGCAAAGGGTGGGCCAACTAATTTGAACCCTACGGACTAAAGCCTCATACACACAATCAGATTTTCCGCAAGTCAAAGCGTAGGACTTTTGTCTGAAGGGTGTTGGCCAGGAACTTGTATTGCATACAAACGGCACACAATTGTCAGCCAATAAACAGGAAACTATGTGGTTTTCCAGCTTTTTAGTGCCACCCTTTGGGCACCTTCTGTTGTGTTTGGAGAGCATTGATTCCGAGCATGCGTATTTGTACTTTGGACTTTGTCTGATGGACTTGTGTACACACACACACTGGACAATTGTCCACGGAAAATTTTAAAGCATGCCATCCAACATTTGTCCGCGAAAAATCAGAAAACAATTTTTCGATACAAGCACACAACTGGTCGGATTTTCCGACAACAGCCTGTCATCACACAATTCCCATTAGAAAATCCAATCGTGTGCATGAGGCTTAAGACTGGGATGCCAATAAAGTTCATGTGCGTGTAAAGGCAGGAGTCCCGACCATCATATTTGCTTTTCTCAAGACCCCTGCTTTTTAGCTCCCTTGTCGCCTCTTTCCATGCTCACTTCCGGCACTTTTCCAGAGCCACTGCCACCCTCTGGGACTCTCTGGGACCCTCTGGGACTCCCTACCTCAAAGTGTCTGGCTCTTTTATACTTACGCTTATACACTCACCAGCCATTAGATACTATATAAAAGAAAAAAAGATATAAAATCGCAACCATCTTGTCATATATGATTGTAAAAAATAAAAAAAATATCAAAAAATATATGTGTTAATTTCAATAAAAAAAATATATATAATAAAGAAATTCAGTCCACATAAAGTCCAAATATCCTTGTTCAATCTGCAAAAGTACTTCTGCAGGTGCTCTCCCCAGATCAATACACCCTGCTTACCAGAAAGGTTGGCTCTCAAGTTATAGAGATCAGATTAGCTTAGCCCATATGTGTCAGGCGGCAGAGATGTTCCACTCCCCTTTTTGAGTTCCAAGAACTCCTTCATGAAATTGGTGTAGCGGTTGGTTGCTACTAGTTACAAACATCCACCAAGTCAAAAATAATTATTATTCCACTCGATCTAAATAGTGAAAAGGCTGTCCCAAATCTTACTCAGCGTGAATAGAATTTTCCTTCACCACACTCGAATCTTTGTGATCACCCAAAGTGCTCAAATGGTTAATGCGCTTACCAGATGTCTCTGACTTCTTTGGTGAGAAAGAAAGTCAGATATAGCCTTTGCAAGTTAGTGCCTGCATACACATCAATCGGACAGGAAAAATGCCAAACCTTGCTCAGGAGTGTATAGTGAGATATGTAAAAAAAGGAATATAGAAATCCATCGCGTAATAGTGCTTGGTTTATTAAAATTAGGGTATATAAAAAACGGCCGATTGGCCTCTTACATTAAAAGGCTGCTCGCTCGCCTGTATTTTGGGCTTGTCCTCCACCTCTGTGGCGGCGTGCCTTCCACCCAGCAGAACAGCAACCAGATGTCCGGAACTTGCGTTGACTACCATGTGACCAGGTCGGCTGCCGACGTACGTTTCATTTTTCAAACATCTTCAGGGCGCGTACCTGGTCACTGAAGGATCATGGTATTTGTAGTTTGTATGCACCTCCCCTCCCAATCCAAAACGGAGAAATATTAACTGATTGTGTTGCAGCCTTGGTGTCGGTCAGCTTCACAATAAGATTACATCCATATTTGTACTTATTTTACATCTCATATGCTTACATTTGGTATACATTATAATGATACTACAGTGCCTCTTTGCAATATATTTAAAACAAACGGAGCTATATTTGGTTCTCCCTCGTATGTGGACACCCAGGCTTGCAATATTTCATCCTCTCACTACGTGTTTCCTAGTTAACCCCTCGGTATCTAATTTGGTCTCATATTGGGGAAATGCACATAGTATATTGTGCCTTATTATAACCCCTTTACGTTTTGGGTCTCTAAATAGTATACTTTGTATAACTATTAATGCTCCCATGCACCATAGTTGTTGGTGCAGGAGACACATACCCAAATTGGAAAATCTATTAGGTCTTCCATATCTAACTAGTTAATAGCTCCTCCCCGTATTAAAAATCAATATTTGATAGTATAAATCTATGCCCTCCAGGGGTGATACAGAACCCAAATCAAAGTAAATAGGCCCCAGGTTTTACTGGACTGAGCCTGTTTATTCCCACAGTCGAGACACGCTCTACCTCTCTGCCTGTTGTCTCGGCTCTTGATTGGATAGATTGCTAACAGCACAGCCATTGTCTCCCGCTGCTGTCATTCAAATTCAATGACGCAGGCACCGGAAGGTGGGGCCGAGTCCAGGATTTCTGTGTCTATGGATGCAAATGCTGGACACATCTGCATGGGTACCCCAAGGAGAGCACTTCTCCTATGTGGTTTTCCCGATGCGGGTAGGAGCCACGAGCACCGTTGATGGACCCCAGAAGACGATGTTCAGGGCTGCACAGTGGAGATAAGTGTGATATGTTTGGTCTTTATTTTTATTTATTTTTTTAAAACAAAGGTTTAGTAACCCTTTCATCTAGTAATATGGTTCATATAGCCTATGTTCAATAAATCCTTGACCTAAAACATTGAAAATATACATTTTCAAATGATGCCGCCGAAACGCAGGCAATCCCCGCAGCCTCAGCTGACATCTCGGGGGCAATCCGGATCGCTGGAAGCCTTTTTTGGAGCCTGCAGTGACACGGCAAGTACAGCTAAAATGGCGCCCGGCTCCCACGCTGCCAGGCCTGCTTTCCCTATCAACTCCCCTCATGTGCAGGTCTCTACCCAGCCTCACTCCCTCTCCCCTCCGGCTCTGAAAGCGTTGATGAGCCCTGGACTGGGGTTGATCCTTGGGGGGGATAAGGACATTCGAACCCACATACTCTCCCTCCCCACTAAGGCTGATTTGGAGCGCTTTGCTCACACTGTGGAGAAGGCCCTGAGGCAGGACATTGAGGATCTGCAGGTGGATACAGCCCACCTGCAGGAGGGGAAAGACCACTCCTTGCCGGGCAGCTATAGACCCATATCACTCTTGAACACCGATATTAAGATATTGGCCAAAATTCTGGCCAATAGGCTTAAACCGGTCCTCCCGTCACCCCGATCAGACTGGCTTTATCATGGGTAGGGAGGCAAGGGATAATGCTAACCGGGCACTCCAATTGATACATTGGATGGAATCGCAGGCAACAACACACCCATGCCTCTTGCTTTCCACCGATGCCGAGAAGGCATTTGACAGGGTGGATTGGACATATATGAAGATAGTTTTGACCAAGCTGGCTTAGGTCCTAATATGTTGGCCTGGATTTCCTCCCTGTATAGCTCCCCATCCACCAGAGTAAAGGTGAATGGGCTTCTATCTGACGCCTTCCCGATTGGCAACGGGACACGACAGGGGTGTCCTCTGTCACCCCTCGTGTTCGTTTTAACGCTCGAACCGTTGCCTAACTGGATTCGTCTCAATAATAATATCAAAGGCTTAACGGTTGGCCCAAGGGAACATAAGTTGTCCGCTTACGCGGACGACGTGTTGTTCTATGTGTCCGAACCCCTGGTTTCATTGCCTAACATCATGGCGGAGTTATTTAAGACTTTAAGATAAACTATGCCAAGTCGGAGATTCTGTCACTGAATGTCCCCCCGGGGTTGCGTGCCCAGCTACAATCCGCCTTCTCATTTACCTGGTGCCAATCCTCCCTGAAATATTTGGGGGTCCACCTGCCTGCGAGCTGCGCTCAGCTATATGACTGTAATTTTGCCCCGTTGCTCTCAGCCATTAGAGTGGACCTGAAGAAATGGGATAAGGCGGCCTTTTCATGGATGGGCCGAGTCAGTGTGTTGAAGATGAATGTACTCCCCAGAATTTTGTTTTTTCTACAGATGGTACTGATTGCCTTACCCAGGGCCTTCTTCTCTAGCCTCAACAGCTTATTCATCCAGTATATTGGGAAATGCCCCCGGTTGGCGTTCCGCATTTTGCAGCGCCCTAAGTCGGCGGGTGGGTTGGGGGTCCCAGTGGTTCACAGGTAATGAAGCGATAGCCCTAAAGCGCATTTTAGATTGGTATCATAATGTCCAACACAAAGTGTGGGTGCCCCTAGACAAGTTCCTGGCGGGGCGTAACCTGTCCCATGCCCCATGAGTGCCTAGGATACATAGAGGTTTGTTGGCGTTGGTTTCTCCATTTGCCGCCCATGCCCTGACGATCTGGGATGCCCTGAATAAGACAGGGGAGCTCACTTTGCCGACCTCCCCGCTGGCACCCCTTGGCGGCTTCCCTTGGTTCACTCCGGGGGAACACCCATCCTTTTTTCGGGCGTGGACTGCGGATGGGGAGTCCAGGTGTGGCAGATTTGTTCAGGACCAGGGCCTGCTGCCCATGGCTACGCTGAGAGAGCAGTACGGCCCCTTCCCCATGGATGAGTGGCGCTACAGGCAACTCACTAATTTTCTCACCACCCTATCCCAGGAGGTTAGGTCGCCCACCCAGGCATCCCCCTTTGAGCGACTATGCATGTCCCCGGCTACTGTCCCCCATGCCATCTCCTTGCTATATGCCCTGATACACTCCTTGCGCGATAAAGGGAAGCCGAGGTTCATACGGGAGTGGGAGGGAGACCTACAGCACGTCTTCACTGCGCCCCAGCTGGACCACATGTATAGAATCACGCACTCGAGCACGGTTGATACGAGGATGCAGGAAAATAGCTATAAGGTCCTCACCAGATGGTATAGGGTACCATCTAAACTTTCTAAGATATACCCCTCTCTTTCTGATGCCTGCTGGCGAGAATGTGGCCACAGGGGCACCTTCCTTCACGTTTGGTGGGAGTGCCCCAAGCTGCGCCCCTTTTGGCAGGACGTCCACGCACAGATCAAGCTTGTCCTGGACGTGGAGCTACCAGATTCCCCTTTAAGATCCTTGCTCCACTTCCCTACCAGTTAGTCAGTATCGCAAGTCTGCATTGCCCAATCTGCTCAATGCAGCCCGGCGGCTGATTCCGATCCATTGGAAGACACCTCGGATACCAACCCGCTCTGAGTGGGTGGCTATGGTGAACAAAATTATGGAGGCCGAGAAGTGGATGGCGCAGTGTAAGGACAAATATGATACATTTTATTCGATATGGGCCACTTGGATACACTATGTGGGGCCAGATGTGCTGCCTGTGCCTGGGCCCCCTCCGGGAGTGACTTCTTCTGGCGGGGGGCCCAGATCTGGAGGGAGGAGTGTTCTTGGAGGTCCTGATAATGACAGGGACTGTTAGAGCCTAGATGGATTTACCACAGTTTTCTCTATTCTTTGATGTACGCGTAGCGGATGCTTCCCCCCCCCATCACCCTCCACTTCCTGTTTTTTCTGTACGGTCTTGTGGTTTTTTATTTTTGACGTCTGTCTGTCTGTGTGGCCCCTCTCTGTGTTCCCTCTCCCCGTTCCCTCACTGCATGTGGGTCAGGTACTCAAAGGTATGATCTGCTTGTTATGGTTAGTGGAGGTGTTTACCTTTCACGGGGGTGTGCTTGGGTAGGGCGGGTGGGCTTGATCCACAATGAAGCAGGTTTATAATGTGACTTTTATATGTTGCTAAATATTCCCCCTGACGTATTCCCAGATATAGGCACACCCTAGGAATGTATTCTGCCACTGTGTTGCACTTGAATGCCCGAAAACAGGATCCGTTGTGACATGCAGTGTATTTGTCTTATTCCATTTATTGAGCCATGTTGGCCGATTGTATGTAAGTATGTTTTTTTCTTTGAAAATGTTGAAAAATAAAGATTATATAAAAAAAAAGAAAATATAAATTTTCTGAAACAATCCGCACTTTCCATTCTTCAAGGAGAAGAAAAACTTGGAAAAACTTTCCAACCCTTAGGCCATTGTTTGACAACTTAGTGTGCCATTTTCATCCACACGCGCTGTAATGGACACTAATATCCGTTGTTGCCTTCACAAAGTGTCAGAGGGGATTGGAACTATTTTTGATGTAATCATCAATCATGTCGGTTAGGAAAGACACAACGGGGGGGGGGGGGGGGGGAGCTGAGCAAGTTTTCCTCTTAAACAGTCTTGTCTCCAAATGGCAACAATGTCTCAGGGATGAAGGGGGATTGTACAGCATCATTCCTCCCAAGGAAATGAAGAAAACAACGTTAACTCAACAACTAAGGAGACAACCAAATTGATGACATGATTAACTAGAAGGCGATTGGGGAAATAATAGCTAAACAAAAAAAGTGAATTGGAAGGGGGATAGGAGCATTAAAAATAAAATAGAACAAGAGGCCAGCACAGTAAATGGATGTCCGTTGGGACAGCTTGAGTGACAGCAGTAAAAGACAGGTATTCCTTGAAAACCGCAGGGAAACAACCAACAAAATGAGTAAACATGGAAGTTTCTATTATCTTGGACTTTTTTTTTTTTTAATCATCAGTCTTGAGATTTGAAATGATGTCCAACAGAGATGGAAGACCTTGCTGAATGTGACACCAATGTCACCGGATATGGTGCTACTTTTTTCTATACTAATAGTATAATACTTTAAATACTTTTTAGTTCTAAATCTGACTGTCTGTCTAGATTTTAGTTTGTATGTTGTCATAATTCTTGCGTGAGCTTACTCTAGAAGTCCAAAAACATATTGGTAGTTTAAAACATGTACAATGAATTGGCTGTTTTTCCTAGTGATGGATAAATCTAAACCTGTGGTCTATGGTTGGGTTTTACAGTACGTTTCAGATTGCCATTCTTGAGTGAATTGGTAAAAGAGTAAAAAGGAGATCCAAATCTATATATCGGCCCATAGGTGGGAGCAACTTATGCCGATGAGGGCAGGAAGTGGGTCCTAAGACTGGATTGGCCGGGAGGAGAAGCGACCGGATTGGCCAGGAGGAGAAGCGACCAGATTGGCCAGGAGGAGAAGTGACCAGATTGGCCAGGAGGAGAAGCGACCAGATTGGCCAGGAGGAGAAGCGACCAGATTGGCCAGGAGGAGAAGCGACCAGATTGGCCAGGAGGAAAAGCCGGGGGAAGCCACAAAGACATCTTCCACAGAGTTTACTATACAAAGTTCTCTAGTGCCACATAAAGTGACTGTACCTTGAGCAGATGGCAAAGTCCATGAAGCAATCTTTTCAAAGCAAGAGTTGGTGTACAATGCTTTAAAAAGTATTCATACACCTTGAAATTGTCCACATTTTGTCATGTTACAACCAAAAACGTAAATGTATTTTATTGGGATTTTTTTTTTAAATTGTCTTTATTGAGGTTTTACAAAACAAGTTGTACAATAACAAGTTGGATACCACGCAGTTGCTCCGTCTGTAGTTGAAATTACATCCAATCTTTTTATTTACTAAAAGTTGCTCCAGACAATAAAGGAAAGTAAGGCAGGAGGGCCCATCAGCCCAATGGTTAGTGCAGTGGGAGACCTCATAGGTTATCCTGAACCCTAGCTTTCAGTTTGATCGAATCTGAACTTGTAGTCTACATTGATCGGAAGGGAAGTTATGGCTAATTGATTACTTGCAGATTCGATCATTTTGATCGAATAATAAAAACAAAGCGTGTATTGCTTGTATATTTCGTGCACATAAACACAACATATCTTTTATTTTTTGATAAAAAAAATTATACGGAGTTATATTGAGTAAATAGATACTAAACACGTAAAGCTAGGTTAGCTGTACTGGCTTTAAATGGCACTGAGCTGTCCCTTGTTAGAAGGCTGTCTGGCTATTGCACCTGGCTGCTTCTCCTCTATAGGTTTTGGGGTGTGGTGATTGAAGATACTCATTTAGTCCATTTGGTGACCCCTTTGGCACATGTGACTGCTGAACAGGCCTTCTCCTGGATAGGTCCCAATGCAGTGGCGGCTGGTGCTCAAAATTTTTGGGGCGGCGCAAACAAAAAAAAAAAATGCAGCCTCACTGTGCCCATCAAATGCAGCCACTGTGCCATCAATTGTCACCACTGTGCCATGCCATCAAACGCAGCCACTGTGCCATTAATTGTCACCACTGTGCCATGCCATCAAACGCAGCCACTGTGGCATTAATTGTCACCACTGTGCCATGCCATTAAACGCAGCCACTGTGCCATGCCATTAAACGCAGCCACTGTGCCATCAATTGTCACCACTGTGCCATGCCATCAAACGCAGCCACTGTGCCATGCCATCAAACACAGCCACTGTTCCATCAATTGTCACCACTGTGCCCTTTAATTGTCACCACTGTGCCCTTTAATTGTCACCGCTGTGCCCTTTAATTGTCGACGCTGTGCCCTTTAATTGTCCCCATTGTCCGTTGGCTCTGATAGGCACTTCCGTACAGCCAACCAGCTGCCGTTATTCAGATGGCCGGTTATGAGCGCCGACCATCTGAATAGAACAGCGGCAGCGGCGATAATAACAGATTCGTGCAATGCATGAATCTATGTTATTAGACTTAGTGGCGGTGAGAGCCAGAGGGGGCGGTGCTCCAGCGCCCTCTATGGAGGAACCGCCACTGTCCCAATGGCTCCCAGAATGGCTTTAGCCCTCCAGGCAGTGGCGGTGCATCCATAAAGTGCGCAGGAGCGCCACCCCCCCTCTCCTGCTCTCTCACATAGATAGATTCATGCATTGCATGAATCTATCTATGGTCACGGCTGCAGCCCCCTATTTATGTTCCTGGCCCCTTGTCAGGCACCGGGCATATGAATTACAGTGGCGGGTGTGTTTTGGAAGTGCCTGATTAGAACTGTAGACTCGAATAGGCTTCCAAAAGGGTAAACAGCAGTTGCACTGCTGTGTGTTCGCTGATTGCTCAGTCTTGTGTTAGGAAACCGAATACATCGCTTCCCTAACACTGACCCGCTTCTCAACCAATCAGGTGCAATGGGTCTGGTTACCCTGTCACCTAATTGGCTGAAACAACAGGCGCCGCTATTGGAACCTGATGGGACATGAGGACGATGTGGAGAAGTGCCCAGCTCCGCAGGAGACATGAAGTGAGTGCCGGGCAGACGGCGAGCAGGGGGGGGGGCACACTGGCAGCACTTAATGGGGACACTGGCAGCATTTGGAACAGTGGCAGGCTGGCAGCATATAATAGGCACACTGACAGCATTTTGCACAGGCACCCTGGAAGCATTTAATGGGCACATTGGCGGCATTTGATGGGCACACTGGCAGCATTTGGCATATCGGCAGCATATGATGGGCACACTGGCAGCATTTGATGGGTACCCTGGCAGCATTTAATGGGCACACTGGCAGCATTTGATGGGCACACTGGCAGCATTTGGCACAGTAGCAGCATTTTATGGGCACCCTGGAAGCATTTAATGGACACACTGGCAGCATTTGATGGGCACACTGGCTGCATTTGATGGGCACCCTGGCAGCGTTTGATGGACACAGTGGATGCGTTTGATGGGCACAGTGGATGCGTTTGATGGGCACAGTGGCGGCGTTTGATGGGCACAGTGGATGCATTTGATGGGCACAGTGCCTGCGTTTGATGGGCACAGTGCCTGCGTGAACACCAGCCGCCACTTCCTCTAGGCAACTGGACCCTAAACTCTGCTCCCACAAGGCCAAGCTCCAACATTTTTATGGCTTGTCTCTCCACCTTCTGGGCCATTCCCACCCAGGGATTGGAGGAGACTCCATAATTATTCAGGCCTTATCTCTTCCCTTCTGCCCTCTAAATTCTAGAACTCTCCAGCAGTTCTGGAAGCCAGGGGGAGGCTACAGAAACTGAGCCCTTGGAGCTCTGCCAACCAACTCTGTCTACAGTGGAACCCAACTACATTTCCCTACACTGTACACACAGAGGGTGCTACACTAGCTGTATCATGATCTCAATACATAAGAACCCTCACAGACATACCTCAGGTGCGCATTTCTGCTATAGATGATGCAGCAAAAAGTGTAGGGATGCACACAGTGGATTCCAGGCAGGTATTTCTATAACCAGCAAGTCCTTCATTTTTATCACAATGAACGTGTTTCTGGTTTCTGCTTCTCATACAACAAACGTATTCTTCAGTCAAACATAGATTTAAATTCATTTAAGAGGTGATCTTTTGCAGGACGACCCTAATTTTCATCTTAGTATTGATTTTTCTGCTCTACTGCATTAACTAACCCCTCATTGCTGCCACTAAGCTTGTCTTTTATATGACCTTACAAGCCAGTGAAAATCCAGGTCATGTGTTCCCTGGGTCCAAGCATTGCCCTTGCCGTAATCAAGAAGGGAGGCTGTAGAATAATGCAACAAAATCACAGTCCCATACCTGACTATAGTAGATAATGCATTATTAAATTAAAAAAAAAAGTGAAATCCGAGGGGGGAGGTAATTGTCTTAATACAGGAGCCACGTGTGTTCTTATTTAACCACTTCACCTCTGAAAGATTTACACCCCCCATTTTTTGCGACATGGTACTGTGTTACTTTAACTGACCATTGCGCGGACGTGCGACGCTGTACCCATGCATACTAGCTCATTATGCCTTTGTCGTGCAGGTTGTTTTTTTTTGTTTGTTTTTTTATGAGGTTTACAACCTCTTTAACCTCTTCCTGCCCAGCCTATAGCAGAATGACGGCCGGGCAGTGGCTCAGTTATCCTAACTGGGCGTTCACCAGGATAACAGCCGCCGCGCGCCCGTGGGCGCGCGCATCGCGGCGACCGGTGGTGCAGCATGTCAGTCTGACACACCGTTACACTGATCTTGGTAAAGAGCCTCCAACGGAGCCTCGACGTGATCAGCCGTGTCCAATCACGGCTGATTACGATGTAAACAGGAAGAGCCGTTGATCGGCTTTTCCTCACTCGCGTCTGACAGACGCGAGTAGAGGAGAGCTGATCGGCTGCTCTCCTGACAGGGGGGTCTATGCTGATCGTTTAGTAGCGCAGCCTCCCTCTGATGCCCGCCCAGATCCCCCAAAATGCCGCCAGGACCACCAGGGAAGGCCACAGCACTGGACCACCAGCTATGCCACTCTAGACCACCAGGGAAATGCCAATCAGTGCCCAGGCAGCTGCCAGTTAGTGCCCATCCACAATGCCTGCAAGCGCCACCAGGGATGCCTATGAATGAATGAATGAATGACTTGTATAGCGCTACACATGCGAACTGAATCGCCTCTAGGCGCTTTTTCCAGCCAGTGTCTGCTTGGCTGGTGCGGTCATTTTACCCCGTAGGATCTCGACACGCTTGGGACACACAGAAATACATATGTATACTGGGCCAATTTGGACAAGATCCAATTTACCTACCAGCATGTCTTTGGAGTGTGGGAGGAAACCGGAGTACCCGGAGGAAACCCACTCAGGCACAGGGAGAACATGCAAACTCCAGGCAGATGGTGTCGTGGTCGGGATTCGAACCAGCAACCCTTTTGCTGCTAGGCGAAAGTGCTACTCACTACACCACTGTGCTGCCCTATCAGTGCCATTTATCAGTGCCGCGTATCAGTGCCCACCAGTGCTGCCTATCATTGCCCATCAGTGCTGCCTATTAGTGCCACTCATAAGTACCCATCAGTACAGCTTTTCAGTGCCCACCAGTGCCATCCATGAGTGCCCATCAGTGCCACCTATCAATGCCCATCAGTTCTGCATATCAGCGTGGCCTACCAGTGCCCATCAGTGCCCATCGTCAGTGCCCATCAGTGCCACCTCGTTGGTGCCACCTCATCTGTGCTTCCTTATCAGTGCCCATCAGTGAAGGAGAAAACGTACTTACCGGTATTTACAAAATGTTATAACAAATACAAAAAATAAACCTTTTTTTTTTTCTCTCAAAATTTTCGGTCTTTTTTTTATTTGTTTAGCAAAAAATAAAAACCGCAGAGGTGACCAAATACTGTTTGGGTACAGTGTAGCATGACCGCGCAATTGTCACTTAAACAGCGACAGCGCTGAAAGTTGAAAATTTGCTTGGGCTGGAAGGGCTCGGTATCGAAGTGCTTAAGCTGATTTGGTTCTATTCAGAGCTGCACCCTGATTTTTCACTCTACGGTTTTAGTAAATCAACCCCATTGGCGGTTGTAGGAGAGGTCTATTATTGTACAGCCTATAGTTACTTTATTTAGGTTTTTATTTTATAGCCAGAAGTTACATTATTTGACCTATGACCTATGTATACTGGGGACTATACACATGTGGCCCTACTAGCAATTATACTTCTCAGTACAGAGTTCAACAAAAAGCATATGCTCCCTATCTATAAGCGTGTTATAGAGCAAGCAAGCTGCCTGGAAACTGAATAACAATCTGATACTTTATTTTTCCATGAAAATGTCATTTGTTCATGACCCTTTTAAGAAGCGACTGTCATGGTCTATTCGGCTAAATGTTATTCACTCTGTATTTAGTGGCCTTTAGGTCATCCTATTATCTTTTAATATATTACTAGTAAAAACACTGCACAAATCCCCAAGTCTTCATTTCAGGGATGGAGGTCTGCTCCAATATTAGGTCTGCATTTTCTACAAAGATTTGACAGGCAGATAGATAGATAGATAGATAGATAGATAGATAGATAGATAGATAGATAGATAGATAGATAGATAGATAGATAGATAGATAGATAGATAGATAGATAGATAGGTAGATAGATAGGTAGATAGGTAGATAGATAGAATAGATAAAAACTACAGCCGTGATTCACGTAGCACTTACGCCAACGTATCTCGAGATACGCCGCGTAAGTGTAAATGTGCACCGTCGTATCTATGCGCCGTGCCCACAGAACTAGATACGCCTGAAAATAGGCTTCATCCGACTGACGTAACTTTCCTACGCCGGCGTATCGTGGGCGCATATTTACGCTGGCCACCTCATTGCAAATATGCAAATGAGGGAGATACGTCGATTCACGAACGTAGTTGCGCACGGCGCATAATATACGCGGTTTGCGTAAGGCTTACGTCCGGCGTATAGTTATTTCCCATCTATGAGGCGCAACTCATGCAAAGGTATGGACCAGGGAACAGCCGTCTATTTTACGTCGTTTACGTAGTAGTACGTAAATAGGGCTGGGCTTAGGTTACGTTCACGTAGTAGGCAGTGATTCGACGTATCTTAGGGAGTAGTTTCTACGTGATTCTGAGCATGCGCACTGGGTTGTGTCCACGGGACAGCGCATGCGCCGTTCATTTTAAGTACTTGTCTGTCACTCAGGCCATCATTAGCATGGGGTCACGCCTCATTAGCATGGCTCACGCCCACTTCCACCTACGCAGGCTTACGCCGAGGAAGCCCAGCGTATCTTTAACAGCGAGTGGGAGCAAGTGCTTTGTAAATACTGTGCTCGCCTCTCTGCGATACGTCGGCGTAGCGTATATTTGATACGCTACGCCGGCATAACTATGCGCCAAGGTATGTGAATCCGACCCTACATGTTTGTCAGAGTAACTTTCATATACACAAACACTGAGGGTGGGTCGGGTGCGTTCTTTGCCTCATGCAGCCCACAAGTGTAAGATGACAAGCCTTTACTAATCACTCTTTGGTACATCAGTGGTTGCCACGTCACTTCCGGTTCACGGAGCTTGCGTTCCACGCTGACACGCACTTCCTGTTCCGGCGGCTGTCAATCAAAGTCAGTCAGCCAATCAGGGGAGAAAAGGGGCAGGGCCAGGTCGGGGCTCTGTGTGTGAATGGATACACAGAGCTCTGACTTGGCTCTGGTGCCCCCATATAAAGCTTCTGGCTGAGGGGGCACTTGATAGAAGTGAGGGGCCAGGAGCAGCAAAGAATGACCCGATATAATGGACAACAATAATGCCGCGTACACACGATCGGACATTCCGACAACAAAACCATGGATTTTTTTCAGACGGAATGTTGGCTCAAACTTGTCTTGCATACGCACGGTCACACAAATGTTGTCGGAAATTCCGAACATCAATAATGAAGTGACGTACAACGCTACCACGAGCCGAAAAAAATGAAGTGTAATGATTCAGAGCATGTGTCAAATTGATTCCGAGCATGCATAGGATTTGTGTGCATCGGAATTGCATACAGACGATCGGAATTTCCAACAAGAACTTTTGATGTCGGAAAAATTGAGAACCTGCTCTCAAACATTTGTTGTCGGAAATTCCGACAGCAAATGCCCGATGGAGCCTACACATGGTCGAAATATCTGAACATTTGTTGTCAGAAATTCTGACCGTGTGTACGCGTCATTACAGTGGCAACACTGAATGCCAAGCGATCGAAATCTCTGAAGAGTTTTATTATTTAATTTTAACAAATATCAACAGAATTTTACGATCAACTGTAACTACAGGCAACATTATTTTTCCAGAACAAATAGATAGATAGATAGATAGAATAATATATTTTAGAAAATAAACCACAACTTTGTGGATTAAATCCAGTAGACTGTTAACTTCTGTATCCCACTAAACATAAACTTAGTTCATAAACTTAGAAAATACAGTACATGTTCCAATGTCAAATATAATAGCAGTCCTTGCTATCTAGTGGGTGGCTACCTGAAGGACCTTCAAGAAACTTGTTTTATTGCTGTAATTGCTAAAGGAATAAGAACTGGGCAGTACCCATTTCCCAGTGGAAAGCACATTGTGCCAATCCCTAATGCTAGGTACAATGTATACTGCAGGTATCCTGGGAAAATAAATTGCCAGGAACTGATGTCTAGGAGAGAGTGCATGGAGTAGTCTCTGGTGCCCAGTGTTAAGTATATTACTCTATTTCTAATGCTCAATGGAGTACAACGTACAGTATATGGTTTTAGCCTGGAGTCAAGTGAAAAGTATTTGATTTAGTCCCTGCCATGTAGTAAGTCAGATTCTTCCTTTCAATCTAACATTCTGTCAAGGGAAAATGTAGATGACCGCTGTGTGGCAATACAAACTGTCTAAGACAGAATGGCAGTGATGCCCATATTCTGTATGGACATTATTAGGCTTATAAGCTTTGCAGAGTTCGAACAGACACTGAAAACAGGCTGCTGAGCTTTGTCAGTCGGGGCTGATTGGTACTTCCAGTTAAAGATGAGCCATTATGATTTGCATGAGTCAGTAAAACCAGAAATTTCCATAATGGGAGGAACTTCAGTGGAGTGCATCTTTTTGTGGGCCCATCCTTGTTGGTTAGTTAAGCTTTACTGAGCCATCCCTAGTGACCACCACCAGGCCTCACCTATGCTTAACCACTTCCCGACGGCCGTACGACTATATACGGCCGCAGGGTGGTTCTACTTCTCTGGGGCGCCGTCTTTTTACGGCCGCCCCTTTGCTCGTTTCCCGAGCGCGCAGCGGTGAAATTATATGCTGGCCGTGTCCTTTGGACACAGCCGATTACAGATCGCCGTGAACGGCCAATCGGAGTGGCCGTTTGATAGGCGATCTGTGCGGCCAATCAGAGATGATCTCATATGTAAACATATGAGATCATCTCTCATTGCCGGCTCACACACTGTCAGCGTCCTGTCAGGGAGAGAGGAGACCGATCTGTGTCTCTTGTACATAGGGACACAGATCGGTCACCTCCCCCAATCACCCCCCTTCCCCCACAGTTAGAACACTATATAGGGTACACATTTAACCCCTTCCTCACCCCCTAGTGTTAACCCCTTCCCTGCCAGTCACATTTATACAGTAATTAGTGCATATTTATAGCACTGATTGCAGTATAAATGTGAATGGTGCCAAAAATGTGTCAAAAGTGTCCGATGTGTCCACCATAATGTCTCAATAAAAATCGCAGATCGCCGCCATTACTAGTAAAAAAATAAAAAAATAAAATAATAATTCTGTCCCTTATTTTGTAGGCGCTATAACTTTTGCGCAAACCAGTCGCTTATTGCGATTTTTTTTTTTTTTTTTACTAAAAATATGTAGAATACGTATCGGCCTAGACTGAGGATAAAAAATGTTTTAAAAAAAATAAATTGAGCTATTTATTATAGCAACAAGTAAAAAATATATTTATTTATTTTCAAAATTGTCGCTCTATTTTTGTTTATAGCGCAAAAAATAAAAACCGCAGAGGTGATCAAATACCACCAAAAGAAAGCTCTATTTGTGGCAAAAAAAGGACGTCAATTTTGTTTGGGAGCCACGTCGCACGACAGCGCAATTGTCAGTTAAAGCGACGCAGTGCCGAATCGCAAAAAGTACTACAGAACAACTTTGGACTTCATGATAAATAAATGTCTGAAGAAAGAACTGTCAATGAGTTCTTGTAGAGAGCAAGCCAAAGACCCTAGGGGGAGTACAGCTGGGGGGATCTGTAGTGGAGAAGGATCTGGGGGTTTTAGTTGATCATAAGCTCAATAATGGCATACAATGCCAAGCTGCGGTTTCCAAAGCGAGCAAAGTCCTTTCTTGTATTAAGAGAGGTATGGACTCCAGAGAGAGAGATATAATTTTGCCCCCTGTACAAATCATTAGTAAGACCTCATCTGGAATATGCAGTTCAGTTTTGTGCCCCAGTTCTCAAAAAGGATATCGGAGAACTGGAGAAAGTGCAGAGAAGGGCAACCAAACTGATAAGAGGCATGGAGGAGCTCAGCTATGAGGAAAGATTAGAGGAACTGAATTTATTCACTCTTGAGAAGAGGAGAATAAGGAGGTTATATGATCCACATGTACAAATATATAAGAGGTCCATACAGTGAACTTGGTGTTGAGTTATTTACTTTACGGTTAACACAAAAGACAAGAGGGCACTCTTACGTCTAGAGGGAAAAAAAATTCATCTACAAATACGGAAAGGTTTCTTCACAGTAAGGCCGCGTACACACGGTCGTTCCAAACCGATGATAATGGTTCGACGGGCCATTTCCATCGGTTCACCGCTGAAGTGGCCTGATGTGCGTACACACCATCGTTCCAAAAATCGATCGGGTCAGAACGCGGTGACGTCAAACACACGACGTGCTGAAAAAAACGAAGTTCAATGCTTCCAAGCATGTGTCGACTTGATTCTGAGCATGCGCGCGTTTTGAACCCATGCTTTTCTGCACTAACCATCGGTTTGGACCGATCGGTCAGCGGTCCATCGGTTCGATTTTAAAGCATGTTTTAAAATTTTGGACCGAAGGACAACAGACCGATGGGCCATACAAACCGTCGGTTTGGACCGATGAAACTGAACCTCGGTCCATTCTCATCGGTTTGGAACGACCATGTGTACGCGGCCTTAGAGCTGTGAAAATGTGGAACAGACTCCCTCCAGAGGTGGTTCTGGCCAGCTCAGTAGATTGCTTTAAGAAAGGCCTGGATTCTTTCCAAAAATGTACATAATATAACTGAGTACTAAGATTTGTAGGTAAAGTTGATCCGGGGAAAATCCGATTTCCTCAGGGTGGTTTAGGAAGGAATTTTATTTTCCCTGCTGTAGCAAATTGGATCGTGCTCTGCTGTTTTTTTTACCTTCCTCTTGATCAACTGTGGGTATAGAATTGGGTATATTGGATTGTACTATATTTTTTATTTTATTTATTTGTTTTTTATGGTTGAACTGGATGGACTTGTGTCTTTTTTCAACCTGACTAACTATGTAACTTTTGAGCTCTTGAGTCAGCCATGCTAGTTTATCATTTAACTGCTGTGTGGGTGATAACATTTGCTAAATGTCAGGGCTTTATTTTGACATGGGAATGGTCAGCATTCATTTAAAATTGTAATGCTTACACTTTAAAATGAACCTGTCAGCATCCAACAAGTTTGCAAACATTAGTAATGAATTAAATATTGCAGTTCTTACAAGTAACTCTATTTTTCTTCAGATTACTTTCTGTGTGTTTGGGGTGGACCCTGGATCCCAAGCCCATGATATAGAAAGTCTCACCATGACCACTGGCCAGTGGCAATTGACGTTGGATTGTTAGATGGTAAATTAGAACAAGGGGGATGTAGGTTTCAGTTTCAGCCCTGGGACTAGTATTGAAGGTTTTGCATCGCTACATGAAAAACGTTCTGAATCTAATCTCTGCATCTTACCAGAATCAGGCCTCGTACACACGACCGAGTTTCTCGGCAAAAACCAGCAAGAACCTTGCCGGGAGATATTTTTTTGCCGAGGAAACCGGTCGTGTGTACATTTTCGTCTAGGAAACTGTCAAGGAACTCGACGAGCCAAAAAGAGAGCAAGTTCTCTATTTCCTTGACAGGAATGGAGAAAGTTGGCTTGTCGAGTTTCTCGACAGTCTAACAAGGAACTCGAAGAGGAAAACGATGTGTTTCGCCCGTCGAGTTCCTCGGTCTTGTGTACGAGGCTTCAGAAGATAATACACTAGGCAGCATCTGAAAGGGTTCACATTAACCACTTAACCCCCGGACCATATTGCTGATCAAAGACCAGAGCACTTTCTGCGATTCGGCACTGCGTCGCTTTAACTGACAATTGCGCGGTCGCGTGATGTGGCTTCCAAACAAAATTGGCGTCCTTTTTCCCCACAAATAGAGCTTTCTTTTGGTGGTATTTGATCACCTCTGTGGTTTTTAGTTTTTGCGCTATAAACAAAAATAGAGTGACAATTTTGAAAAAAAATGAATATTTTTTACTTTTTACCATAATAAATATCCCCCAAAAATATATATAAAAAAAAAATGTCTTTCCTCAGTTTAGGCCGATACGTATTCTTCTACATATTTTTTGTTAAAAAAATCGCAATAAGCGTTTATTGATTGGTTTGCGCAAAAGTTATAGCGTTTACAAAATTTTTATTAATATTTTTTTTTTACTAGTAATGGCGGTGATCAGCGATTTTTTTTTCGGTACTGCGACATTATGGCGGACACTTCGTTACACTTTTGACACATTTTTGGGACCATTGGCATTTTTATAGCGATCAGTGCTATAAAAATGCATTGGATTACTAGTGGCAGGGAAGGGGTTAAGTATGTTCCATGGGTGCGTTTTAACTGTAGGGGGGGTGGCCTCACTAGGGGAAATCACTGATCTTCTGTTCATACATTTCTCCCCCTGACAGCTCCCAGTCCTCGCTCTGTAACGAGCAATCGCGGGTGCCCGGCGGCGTTCCCGCCCGCCGGGCACCCGCACGGGAGTTACGGACGAGTGAGAGGCGCAGAGAGAGACGATAATATTGTATGGGCTCTCGCGCAGGGGAGCCGACCTGCTGCCGTAGAACTCCCCGTCGCTCTCCCCGTTCTTCAGCTCCGGGGACCGATCGCGGGACTCCATCGGCGATCGGGTCCGTGGGTCCCGCGGCCGCGGAGCTTCGGAGCGGGTCGACCCAGGGCTGGGCACTTAAAGAGGACGTACAGGTACGTGCTTGTGCCCAGCCGTGCCATTCTGCCAACGTATATCTGCAGGAGGCGGTCCTTAAGTGGTTAAAAAAAACGTTGTTTTTTACAACCCGAAAAATGATCGTGTGTAGGCGGCATTAGGAATAGGGTTAGCTTTGAATCAGATTTCCAGCATCTTCACTGGTTTATTAGAAGAATTCACATCCCCCAGAGCTTGTTGAGAAGTTATGTGTGTATGGTGGCTCAGTTTAAGGATGATTTTCAGGTTAAATAAATACCTAAAGGCATTCCACAGAAAATGTATTATATACATATTCTGGCATTAAAAGGAGTTCTTGCAAAACTCTGCAATATTATTGCATTTTATAACTTTAATACCACTGATTTTTATATCCTCTTAAATGACATTTTAACCTGTGTCAGGTCAAGTTCTCTTGAACCCTGCACAACCTACAATTTTTCTCTTGAAATTCTTTCAAGCAGGGTTCCTGCTTGATGTGTAGCAGGATTGAAGAGCTGGAAGCATGCCAATTCTTTTGCTCTTCCAAAAGGGACTCTACAATGCCTGAAGCGGTGTTTGTTGTGCTGGTATAGTCAGCGCACAATGTTCTGTTTTAGGCCTTTCGTTTGAAAACTTGGGTCAGTTGGACAATCCTTTATGATGTCTTTCAAGCTGGAAGGATATCTGATTGTAAAATGAAACAAAGTATATTGATTTACTTTACAGAGCAGAAAAGTCACAGTTACTACATGTAAGTATATACAGTTATGCCGCGTACACACGACCGTTTTTCATGACGAGAAACATGCCATTTTTTAAATTGATCATTAAAAATGATCGCGTGTGAATGAATGAATGAAAACTTATATAGCGCAGCACATGCGAACTTAATCGCCTCTGGGCGCTTGTTGTTCCTGTCTCCTTTGGTATCAAAAGAGATGAGTCTTGATCTTTCTCCTGAACGTCAAGTGGTTCTCCTCCAACCGAATGCTGGTTGGTAAAGCGTTCCATAGTCTAGGCCCTTGGACCGTGAATCTTCTTTCTCCTGTGGACTTGTATCTGGCTTTCGGTATCTGGAGGAAATTTTGCGTAGTAGGCGCAGCAGATGGTGAGATCCGCTGACTACTGACCCTATTTGTGCATCCAATGTCATGTGAGAGTCAAAGATGACCCCGAGACTTTTGACTTTGGTGCTAGGGGTGATGATTTTTCCCAGAATGGGCGGGGGGGGGGGGGGGGTCCAAGTTGTTGTAGGTTGATTCATACGCTTGGCGTGAAACAGGAGAAGTTCTGTTTTCTCTCCGTTGAGTTTAAGATAACTCTTTGTCATCCAGTCCTCTATCAAAGAGAGGCATGTCTCTAGATTGAGGTGATGATCCTTTTTATTGCAAATGCGGAAATATAGTTGCGTGTCGTCTGCATATGAGTGGTAGAGCAGTTTTTGACTGCTAATAATCTCAAAAAGAGGGCGAAGATAGATGTTGAATAACACCGGCGACAGGGGGGATCCTTGAGGGACTCCGCGCGATAATGTGCGTTTCTCAGAAGTGAAAGGTCCTAACTTCACTATTTGCGATCGGTTTTCCAAAAAAGAGGAGAACCAAGATAAATCGCCTTCTGCGACTCTGGCTACTTCAGCTAGCCGAGTCAGCTAGCTAGCGTGTGGGCTCCAGACCATTTTTCTCGTCGTGAAAATTGGCCATTAAAAATTTAGAACATGCTCTAATTTTTCTCGTCGTTTTTCACGTCGTAAAAAACGGTCGTGTGTATGCTTTAACGACGGGAAAAGAAACGCGCCTGCTCAGAAGCAAGTTATGAGACAGGAGCGCTTGTTCTGGTAAAACTAGCATTTGTAATGGAGATAGCACATTCGTCACGCTGTAACAGACAGAAAAACACCAAGACTAAAAAGCGCGAATCGTCTCTCTCCAAACTTTTACTAACACGAAATTAGCAAAAGCAGCCTAAAGGGGGGACGCCATCCAAATGGAACTTCCCCTTTATAGTGCCGTCGTACGTGTTGCACGTCACCGCGCTTTACTCAAGCATTTTTTTCACGATCGTGTGTACGCAAGGCAGGCGTGACAAGAAACACGTTGAGAAAAACTTAGTTTTTCCCATGACATGAAAAATGGTCATGTGTACGCGGCTTTATAGTCTCAATGCTGTCTTCTGACATCATCAATCATACTCAAAATCTTATGTATGGAAAAAATAAATGTTCCTGGACTGCCGCACTCAATACAAAGCTGTATAACATCCAAAAATTCTGCAACACTGCAATCAATGGTAGAAAGTGGACATAGGGGACAAAGAAGCTAACATGTTTCACATCATGGATAGATGCTTAGTCATAGCTGGGTTGTGTGAGGATCTGAAAGGATTTAAATAGAAAACTTTGAATGCATCCAAACCAATTAAAGCTGGTCTGCACAGCATTAGAAAATTAGATACCCGATTGAAACTGACACAACCCCTTGTCAGAACAGCATCTGCACAATCAAAAACAATCAAAAACAAAAACGCACATGTGTATGTGACATTCTAATCTAAAACACATTTTATGATGTAGACTTTATGGGGCAGATCCACAAAGAAAGTACGCCAGCGTATCTATTGATACGCCGGCGTAATTTCAAAATTCCCGCGTCGTATCTTTGTTTTTAATCCTCAAAACAAGATATGACGGCATCTGCGTTAGATCCGACAGGCGTACGTCTTCGTACGCCTTCGGATCTTAGATGCAATTTTTCGGCGTCCGCTAGGTGGCGTTCCTGTCGTAATCCGCGTTGAGTATGCAAATGAGCTATTTCCGACGATCCACGAACGTACGAGCGGCCGTCGCATTTTTTTACGTTGTTTCCGTTCGGCTTTTTCCGGCGTATAGTTAAAGCTGCTATCTGGTGGCGTACTCAATGTTAAGTATGGCCGTCGTTCCCGCGTCTAATTTTGAAAATTTGACGTCGTTTGCGTAAGTCGTCCGTGAATGGGGCTGGACGCCATTTACGTTCACATCGAAAACAATGACGTCCTTGTGATGTCATTTGGAGCAATGCACCCTGGGAGTTTTGACAGATGGGGCATGCGCAGTTCGCGCCTTAATTTAAATGAAACTCGCCCCCTACTCGCCGCATTTGAATTCCGCGGCCTTACGCCGCGAGAGATACACTATGCCGCCGTAACTTACGGCGCAAATTCTTTCCAGATTCAAACCAAAGTCAAGTAAGTTACGGCGGCGTAGCGTATCTCAGATACGCTGCGCCGGTGCAGATCTTTGTGGATCTGCCCCTATCAGTGTATGTGAAAACATACAAAGAAATGTAATAAATGAATAAATATATATAAATATACTGCAAAGGTAAAGTGCTATTAAATAAATATAAATGAAAACCGATATGAATGATATCGTGGTAATAAAATGTGGAGACTATGTGTGAATGTGGAGTTGTTCATAAATACGGTGCTGATCTGTGTTGGAAATAAAACATAACAACAATGGCCCAGATTCAAGAAGCAATTGCGTCTGCGTAACCATAGTTACGCAGCGCAATTGCTTACTTGCGCCGGCGTAACGACTTCTCCTGATTCAGAGAGCTCGTTACGCAGACTGCAGCCTAAGATATGCGTGGCATAAGGCTCTTATGCCCTCATATCTTAGGCTGCATTCTTACGCAGGCCGCTAGGTGGCGTTCCCGTAGTGGTCAGCGTATAGTATGCAAATTGCATACTAACGCCGATTCGCAACGTTACGCGAGCCCTGCGTACGCAGTTTACGTCGTTTGCATACGTCGGGTTTCGCGTAAGGCTGCACATGCTAAAAGCAGGGGCAGCCAATGCTAAGGATACCCGTCGTTCCTACGTCGCGAAATTTGAAATTTACGTAGTTTGCGTAAGTGAATCGTGAATGGCACTGGACGCCATCCACGTTCACTTTGAAGCAAATGACGTCCTTGCGACGTCATTTACCGCAATGCACGTCGGGAAAGTTTCCCGACGGAGCATGCGCTCTACGCTCGGCGCGGGAACGCGCCTAATTTAAATGATTCCCGCCCCCTACGGGGTCATTTACATTAGGCGCCCTTACGCAGGGCATTTTTGAGGAGCGCCCACGCAAATTACGTGGCTACTGCTTCATGAATGAAGCGTAGCGCAAATAATTTGCGTAGGCGCAGGGTAAAAAGGGTACACTGCGCCTCCGTAAGGAGCGCGCAGCTGTACCTGAATCTACCCCAATGAATTGTTGATATGCAAGTGCGCAAAAACTGCAATAAATATATGAATATAAACGTGTATTTATATAGTTATAAAAACATGGTCCAACATTAAGTGAAATAAATTAAATGGAATTTGATTAAATCAAATTAAATACAATTTAAAAGATCGGACCCATGTAGTGCAGTAAATTAAATATTTGTTTATTTATTTATGTGCAGACAAATTTGTTCTCCAAAGGGGCTGTAGAGATGAGTGTGATGGCGTTGCCCTGGGTGGAGCAACTTCTAACGCCATCACACTCATCTATACAGCCCCTTTGGTTCGATCCTTGGCTGTTTTTTATTTCTCTTTTTTTTGTCTTCCATTTTTGTTTTTTTTCTTGCTTTTTATGAATACCATTGCTGTGGATTGATGGTCTGCTGTGAGAGTGTTAAATGGATTGTTACCTGCTGTGAAAATATTTTTGAATGATTTATAATAAATCAGTGGTTTGGACATACTACACTATGAGGATTCTGTCCCCTTTTTTCCATTGAGTGATCAATTTTTAGTATCCGGCATCTGATATCATCTGAGGTGAACCTGACTACCGTTCCTTTGTGCGATCCGGCTTGGAAAGACCACTGAAGGTCTTCTCTCTCTTTGCAAGATTGAAGTACCCCACCCTGAGTTGAGTGATCCTACACCGGGGCCAGCAGGCTGATGCACATGCTGTTTTGACCTTCTTAAAACCGGGGTCCAACTTTTGCGGTAAGAGTCAGTGGGCCAGATTCAGAAAAGAGATATGACGGCGTATCTCCTGATACGCCGTCGTATCTCTGAGTTCGGCCGTTGTATCTATGCGCCTGATTCATAGAATCAGGTTACGCATAGATATCCCTAAGATCCGACAGGTGTAAGTGTCTTACACCGTCGTATCTTAGGCTGCAATTTCACGCTGGCCGCTAGGTGGCGCTCCCGTTTGTTTACGCGAGGAATATGCAAATTAGTATTTACATCGATTCAGAAACGAACGACCGCCCGTTCGTTTTTTTACGTTGTTTGCGTTCGGCTTTTTCCGGCGTAAAGTTACCCCTGCTATATGAGGGGTATGTGCGGCGTATCCTATGTTAAGTATGGGCGTCGTTCCCGCGCCAAGTTTTTAAATGTTTACGTCGTTTGCGTAAGTCGTTCGCGAATATGGCTGGACGTAATTTGCGTTCACGTCGAAAGCATGACGATTTGCCGACGTCATTTGGAGCATGCGCACTGGGATTCAGTCGCGGCCGGCGCATGCGCAGTTCGTTCGGCGCGGGGACGCGCTTCATTTAAATGATACACGCCCCCTACCCGCCGAATTTGAATTCCGCCCGGTGATTTACGATGCGCCGCCGCAACTTTACAGGCAAGTGCTTTGTGAATAAAGCACATGCCTGAAAAACTTGAGGCGGCGTAACGTAAATGACATACGTTACGCCAGCAGAAAGATCCGCTGATCTTTCTGAATCTGGCCCAGTATTTTTATTCCTTCTAAGCTGAGATATAAGATATACGCTTCTGCCAGATATCGTGCTGCAATGTGGAATGATCAATGAACTGATTCTTGGAAAGATCCTGCTGTTTTGTCTTTGTTCTCCCTTTTTTGATTATTTATTTATTTTTATATGGATTGGGTATATTAGTTTTTGTTTTTTTATTCAACCTTATTCACTTTTTGTGTGCTTTGTCATACGATTTTTTTCATCCATTCACTATTTCATTATTTAGCACTTCATATCTTGGGATTGCGCACCTATTGTTTGTATTTGCTAGTATATATTTGTAGCAAAGTCTTGTGGTTGTATAGCTATGACTAAGCACTGTTGAGAGTGTGAAACGCGTCAGTTTTTTATCCTGTACCCTGCTGTGGTTTGTACTTTTGTTATTTTGCACAATTAAGGCGTTTTTATTGGAGTTCGGCTGTCCAGACCGTCTCTCTTTTAAATGATGCTGATAATACTGATGGCAGCCAGGCTCAGTTAAATTATATTAGCACAAAAACAATGTTTTTGCACACACAAGCAACATGAAGCCAGAGGGTGGGAGCTGTGTCTTGGCATGATCACAGAGAAAGGAATTTTACGGTGAGTACAAAAAGCCTTTTTTTTTCTTTTTTTCCTCCTCATCCCATTTTGGCTTCTGTTATCTTCTGTTTCAGCCTCTGGGAGGCTATTATGGAAATTTCCCTTATGAGAAATAGTTTAATTAACTATATAAATAGAATGCTTGAGCGTGAATATTTAAATTATTTTTTTTGAGTTTTCAGAGAACTTTATGCAATTTTGTTAAATCATTGAACATGTTCGTTAGAAGTTTATTTCTGAGCTGTTCGGGGCGCTTTCCTGCTTACTTATAAGCTGTTCAGGTTCCAATTTGTCTTGAAAGAAAAAAGAAGCTGAAGTCCAGGAGGCAACATTTTAAAGGGTGTGGCACCAAGAACTTTATAGTCACATAGGCTCCATGCACACTGAAGCTCATAAAAGCTATAAAAACCGCCAGTAGCTTTGCAGGGAGCCTTTTAACGTTTTTTAGCGTTTTTGCAATAGCTTTAATCAGCGTTTTTCAGTGTAGCTTTTTTTTTTTTTACTTTTTTTTTTTTTCAATGGATTAAAAAACGCTGGCACCGGCGTTTTTGAGCGTTTTTCAGCGTTTTCCAGCATTTTTCAGCGTTTTTCAGCGTTTTTTCCCGACAAAAAACGTCACTTTGAACGCAAATTTTGGGCGTTCATAAAAAAGCCAATAAACTCCAAAGCTCATTAACACTAAGGCTCCATGCACACTGAAGCTGATAAACGCTATAAAAAAACGCCAGTAGCTTTGCAGGGAGCCTTTCAACGTTTTTTAGCGTTTTTGCAATAGCTTTAATCAGCGTTTTTCAGTGTAGCTTTTTTTTTTTTTTTTTCAATGGATTAAAAAACGCAAAAAAACGCTGGCACCTGCATTTTTGAGCTTTTTTTAAGCGTTCTTGAGCATTTTTCAGCGTTTTGCGTTCTTGAGCGTTTTTTCCCGCCAAAAAACAGCACTTTGAACGCAAATTTCGGGCGTTCAGAAAAAAGCCAATAAACTCCAAAGTTTATTAACACTAAAAAACGCCCAGGTGTGCATGGGCACATAGGCTAACATAGAGTTCAGTTTATGGGCTATAAAAAAAAAGCCAAAACGCCAATAAACTGCAGTTTATCAGCTTTAGTGTGCATGGAGCCTAATTGTGCTTGATGTCTGTGTAAAAAGGGGGTGTCCTTAAACAGCCTATGTCATTCATTTGGCACCTGGAATGATTATGGTCCAGTGGTTTATCAAGTGCAAAATTTTGGGGAAAAATAGTACATTTTCGGGCACACAAATGCAATATATTACTAGACATGTGCACAGCTAAAAAAAAAAAAAAAAAAAAAATTATTTTCATTTGTTTTTTTATTTTTCATTTTTTGGGCCATTCATTATGATCGCAATTTGTAAATTTGTAGATTTGAAAATTGGTAAATTTGAAAATTCATAAATTTAAAAATTCGTAAATTTGTAAATTCATAATTTCGTAAATTTGTAAGTTCTAAAATCCCAAAATTAGAAAGTAAATCCAACATTTTTAAATAATAACTAACTATAAAATTATAGGTATTGGAATTTCCTTTCAAATTTGGCTGTTAGGGAATGTAACGAATACAAATTTATCCGAAGTTACAAATTATATGAATATAACGAATGCTGAATTTTAGACCGTCCTAGTCTAAGTGGCAGTCTGGGGGAGAGGGGACTAAGGAAATGCTTCCTTCTGCCTGCAGCAGATTGATGATTTCATCTGAACTTAGGCAAAGCCACTGGACCATCAGTTGTCCCTATCACAGTGCCCCCTTACATTTGGCATCCCCATCACAGTGTATCTTTACGTCTGGTGTCCCTATAAGTGTGCCACCTTCCATGGGGTGTCCAAGTGATTTTACATTGGGTATCTGATTACAGTTCCCCCTGCCCTTCTGGACGGAGGATTTTCCACTTGCATGCTACTGTGATGTTGGGCATGTATGTTACATCTTTAGTTGTTATGGCGCCAGCAGTCCGGATAACCAATCAGTGGAAAGGAGGGGTACTTCCACTGACATTTTAGAGAGCTGTCATAAGCAGTGGCAAACATAGAGGGGTGCTGTCCATACCAACTAACAGCACTCTGGCAGTGCCAGTCATCCTCCCAACATTTTTTTAATGCCGTCAAACAAAAGCAGAGCTAAAGTAATACCATTATAGGCACTGCAGGACCCCTTCTGTGTCTTGGCTCCGGTCACATGGCACTGCCGAGGGGAGGTCTTCCCACACTCTAAACTGCCTGCACCTGTAAGTAGATCTGCACCAAAGGGGTGCCTATATTGGAGAGAAGCTGTAATGGAGTGGTCTGTACTGAGAAGCTCTGTACTGGGGGGGGGGGAGTCTATACTAGGGGTGTCTATACTGAGTGGTCTGTACTGCAGTTGTCTGCACTTGGGGGTGTCTATACTGAGGAGTGTCTATACTGAGGGAGTCTGTACTAGGGGGAGTGTTCTGTACTAGGGGTGTCTATACTGAGTGGTCTGTACTGGAGGTATATGTACTAGGGACTTGTACTGAGGGGCTCTGTACTGTTGTAATTTCTGGTTGTATTCTGTGCAGTAGCATGTGTGTTAATGTAGCACCCCCTAGCATGGCTAGAGTGCTAAGGATAGGATGTTTTTTTGTTAGTGTAAGTAAATTCAGGCTTGACTGGCAGCCAAGGCCTGTGTGTTTTTCTGGGTCAGGGTTTGAGTGACTCGGATAGGCTGGATGACCCAGCAGCAATTTCTCTGGTGACTCCTCTCTGCTTGCTGGAAACTTGGAGAAGATTCCAGAAGCAGTTGGGAGGGGTCTAGAAGGAGCTGGCTGGAGTATTCTGAGGGACCTGACCAATCCCCAACAGATTGGTTGGCAGGGGCAGGCCCCCTGAAATACTCAGGGTCAGCCCAGCTGGGGCAGTGGAGTTCAGGTGGAATATGGAGATGGAGTGTTAGGCTGGCAGAGACCTTTGAGACCAACTCCCTAGTCTGGGGGGTAGAACTTAGGCCTGGGCTTGGGTGCAGAAGGGACCACTCTTCAAGACACACAGGGGGATCCTGACCAGGAGGCACAGGAGCAAGAAAATGACAGCAGGAAGACACTGCCAAGCAAATATCCAGGGAGGAAGACAGCCAAGAGGGCTGGTGAGTGTTGCAGTCAGAGGACTGGGAGGCATGCCTGAAGGGACTGGGTGTAAGCAGTCTGACATGGATGCAGAGTCACTCTGGGAGGACTGTGGAGAATTGCGAAGAAAAGATGATCCGCACTCCGTTCGTTGCTCTTAAAAATTTGTAGTGTTTATTAACAAGCCACAGTGGACAAACGCAAATAGGAATGCTTGACACGTTACAGCCTATAAGGCCTAATGCCGCGTACACACGATCATTTTTCGGCATGAAAAAAACAGCGTTTTTCGGCATGTAGAAAAAACAAAGTTTTTCCAACTTCATCTTTAAAACGACGTTGCCCACACACCATCATTTTTTAAAAATGCTCTAGCAAAGCGCGGTGACGTACAACACGTACGACGGCACTATAAAGGGGAAGTTCCATGCGGATGACGCCACCCTTGGGGCTGCTTTAGCTGATTCCGTGTTAGTAAAAGACGATTTGCGCTTTTCTGTCTGTTACAGCGTGATGAATGTGCTTACTCCATTATGAACGATAGTTTTACCAGAACGAGCGCTCCTGTCTCATAACTTGCTTCTGAGCATGCGCAGGTTTTTAACGTCGTTTTAGCCCACACACGATCATTTTTTACAACCCGAAAAACGACATTGTTTAAAACGTCTTTAAAAAATGCAGCATGCTCGAATTTATTTTTTTAGTTTTTCAGAAGCCAAAATATGATGTGAAGCCCACACACGATCATTTTAAATGACATTTAAAAAAAAAAACGAAAAACGATCGCGTGTACGCGGCATCAGTCATAACCAGAGAATTGCACAGGAGGGTCAATGAAACGGGCAGCTGCAGTCAGGTGGGCTAGCAGTGCCCAAGGAGGTGGTACTGGGGGCAGTAGCCACAGGAATAGACAGCTTGCACCAAAGACCTCTATTTTTGCTACACAACCAAGGGGGCCCGCGGTCCCTGCCTGCAAAGGGCATTTGATTGGATCCAATTTAGAGTGTGTTGGATCAAACAGTCAGGGCTAGGCTCTAGGTGGTAGCTATATTAGGTTCACCACTGGTCACTCTGAACGCCAGTTCGCCATTTAGCGATGCTTGTGTAGCGCTACTCCTATAGGAGCCACAGAAATACTGTCCAGGTCTTCCCCACAAGCTTTGCCCCACAGCCAGGCACACAGGTTTTATTCACACGTTTTTTCAGTGACCAGGTGTTGTAGGGGTGTTTTTTTTTTGAGAACTTAGATAGGGTTGAGGGAATCAAATGGGATACTCCAAAAAACAGAACTATGTGCAACTTGAAGACTTGGGCATTCTTCAGAACAAGCTATAATAATGTCTGTGCTTGTATTAAACAGTAGATATCAGCTGTAAAAGAGAATTAACATTTTCTCTTGATTCAAACTGTGGATGCAGCATCAGACCAATGCTACAGCTGTCCCCCGGCGTCTCTGCACTAAAAACAGAGCCACCGGACATTGCCGATGGCTCGGTTTTCACAGATCCCCGAAAGGTGAGCTGCTGACTGTCATTGGAGCGCTGAGCTGTGGAGGGGTGGGAAGCGGGTGTCTCAGCATCTCGCTGAGACGCTGAGACTGCCATCAATTAAGGCAGCAGGCGGATCTAGACTTGGGAAGTCGGGATGAAGCGCTGCCTCGACTGATGGCAGTGACATCGGCGGAGAGCGGACTTCAGACCGTTCTGCGCTGAAATCTGGTCACAGGAGTGCAAAATGAATTGCACTCCTGTGACCCAAAGAAGAAGCCCAGCCTAAAAAGCTCAGGCTGGACTTCTCCTTTAAGGTAGTAGAAGTGGTTAACTGTAAATCTGAGTGTGAGTGAGTGAGTGAGTGAGTGAGTGAGTGAGTGAGAAACTTGTAAAGCGCAAAACACATGCGAACTGAATCGCCTCTGGGCGCTGTATCCATTTCATGGGTAAGGAACCCCTTGACCTCAGAAGAGATGGGTTTTAATCTTTCTCCTGAAGGCCAAGTGGTCCGACTCCAGTCGGATGGTGGTTGGTAGTGCATTCCACAGGCGAGGTCCCTGGACTGCAAATCTTCGATCTCCTTTGGACTTGTATCTGGCTTTGGGTATCTGGAGGAGGTTTTGATTGGTGGATCGCAGAATGCGATTGGGGTTATGGGCTTTTATTTTTTCGCATAGATATTGGGTGGCGTTGCCTTGAATACACTTATGTATTAGGCAGAGTGCCTTGAAAGTGATTCTGTCTCTTACTGGCAACCAATGAAGGGATCTCAGTGAAGGTGAGATTGATTCCCATGGTTTTTTTCCGGTCACTAAATCTCTTCTTTTTTTTTTTTAAGCCACAAGAGCAGTGTCTATTTAAGTAGAAAATTAGATGGAAAAGCTCTTCAGGACGCCGGTGTCCCCTTTAAAGTGGTAGTAAACCCGCTGCTGTTTTTTTTTTTTTCATACCTGAAAAGCAAAAGCCATAATGAGCTAATATGCACCACATACTAGATCATTATGAAATACTTACCTTGGAACGAGGTGTGGGGAACTTACCTGGTCCACGCCGAGGGAGATGTCATCTTGCCTCGGCGTGTCTTCTGGGTATCGCCGCTCCAGCACTGTGAGTGGCTGGAGCGGCAATGTCGTCACTCCCTTGCAGTCAGCGGCACATTGCGAGGGAAATATCTCCTAAACCGTACAGGTTTAGGAGATATTCTTTATACCTACAGGTAGGCCTTATTATAGGCTTACCTGTAGGTAAAAGATGTAGTACAGAGTTTACTACCACTTTAACTAAACCCACAGCTGACTTTTTCTAGCACCAGAAGTTTGGCAAAAACACAAAGGCCTCCTCTCTTAGAAGGATCTATACTCACACAAGGCCCAAGGACAGCTGGTTGCCTCCTTCCAACTTCCAAGCGACACCTTATTCAGGTGATACCAGACCAGGTCTTCAGCGGACAGCCCCCTCTCCTGCAGCTCTCTTTAGTTGTAGGGTCTCAGCATCCAAACCCTCAGGTCGCCCATCTGGGGCCTCACAACAGCAGACATAGCAGCATTTCCTGGGAGAACAAAGACCTCAAGCTCAGTGTGCTCACTAAATATATAGGGCCAGATCCACAAAGAAGTTACGTTGGCGTATCTATTGATACGCCGCGTAACTTCTAGGATGCTCCGGCGTATCTTTGTTTTGTATCCACAAAACAAGATACGCCTGAATGTGGGCTAGATCCGACTGACGTACGTCTTAGTACGCCGTCGGATCTTAGGTGCATATTTCCGCTGGCCGCTAGGTGGCGCTTCCGTTGATTTCCGCGTAGAGTATGCAAATTAGCTAGATACCCTGATTCTCAGAACGTACGTCCGCCCGGCGCATTTTTTTACGTCGTTTACGTAAGGCTTTTTTGGGCGTAACGTTACCCCTGCTCTATGAGGCGTACGCAATGTTAAGTATGGACGTCGGGCCAGCGTTGAGTTTTCTATCGTTTACGTTGTTTGCGTAAAACGTTCACGAATAGGGCTTTGCGTAAATTACGTTCACGTCATCTAGGCATTGAGCGGCCGTAATTTAATTTGAAAATTAGACGTGATACTGAGCATGCGCGCGCATGCGCCGTACGAAAAAAGCTTCATTTACGTGGGGTCACGCTTAGTTTACATAAAACATGACGCCCTGTTACTCATTTGATTTAGGAGCGCTTACGCCTGCAGATTTACGCTATGCCGCCGTAACTTTAGACGCAAGTGCTTTGTGAATACAGCACTGGCCTCTCGAGGTTGCGGCGGCGTAGCGTTACTACGATACGCCCGCCTTTATGTACGCCTTTCTAAGTGGATCTGGCCCATACAGTCTTCCAGCGTGCGTTCAGAGCCTGCCTCTCTGGGATAGGCCTGAGCTGCATCAATATTCATGTTGCCATCTGCATAGCTCCACACCTATCATCCAGAAACAACTAAAGCTCTCTAGATGCAGAGGGCGCTATCAGACTGGCAGCAGCTTTTACCCAACAAACAATCACAGCCACGCCGACTACAGTGTGGCAACTAAATTTACCAAATTTATCAAAGTACATACCAATTTTATTTATCTATCTAAACCTAGCACCTATCTAGGAGGGTGCTACACTTGCTTTAAGGAAAGAATGGGCACCCTAGGATGCCTGCTGCAAATTTGAAGTACTGCTTAACCAAACCCGTAGCGAGTACAGAATTACACTAATGTAAAATAAAAAGACCGGCGCCTGAACATTTACAAATGGGGACTTCTGAAATCCCTGGCAATGTTTCTCAGCCTCGTTTCTCTATAACATCATAGCAGCCCCATGCTTCAAAACACTGAGACTTGACTTTTTAAAAATCCCCAATGAGTGCAGAGAGAAGAGAGAGACAAACAGATGTCAGCTATAGATAGCCCTCTGGAGGCCCTCTACCTGGCACATAGATCGGTAAAATATACCTCGGCTCTGCTGCCGGAAAATGAATTCTTTTTCCAGTAGCAGCCAATGTGCAAGTGGCGGGGAATTATCCTTCCGAGTATACAGAGGAAGAAAAAACGCTTACAATATTTCTAGATTTAATCAGCCACTCACTCCAAACAACAAATGCTGGGCTCCAGCCTTCTGTCAGCCCATGCCCTGGGAAGAAACTTTCAATTACAAAGCAAAATACTGAAAGGACTGTATTAACCTGTCGCTGCCCGCACATATGCATTTCTAGGTGGCCGATATTTCTGTGCTGAGAGTGACCATTTTGTTTGCTACTGATGATAGGAGGAGGATGTAATTTGGCAATTAAGTAAATGTAATATCACTCCTCAGCGCCGCTGGTTGGATGAGAAAGAATGTTTCTTAGGCACAGCACAACTGTTCCAAGCAGGGCTGTATCCTCTCCTAGGCCAACTAGGCCTTGGCCTAGGCCAACTAGGCCTAGGCCTAGGGCAGCACGTTGCAGGGGGGCAGCACGGAAAGAGTCCCCGCCGGCTTGCGCTATTAGTGTAGAACCAGTCTTATGGGGCGGACTGGGCAGAGAGGCAAGCATTCCACAACTGAAGGGGGGCGGAGCTTCTAATTTTGACTGTCCTATCATCCTGGACCACAAACCTTCCTCACTGTGCTACATATTTTCTGCTATACCATTGGCATGGTTATATCTTTTTAGTCCTCTCCATAAAATTATCAGAATTTTGTGCCTAAAGTAGAACTATAGGAACACTTTTTTTTTCATTTTGGATAGAGTAAGGGTAAGGGAAGGGCAGGTCTTTAACAGCAAGGGGTGTGGCCTTGACAGGAAGGGGTGGGTCATATTTAACCGCTTCCATACCGGGCACTTACGCACCTTCCTGCCCAAGCCAATTTTCAGCTTTCAGCACTGTCGCACTTTGAATGACAATTGCGCGGTCGTGCTACACTGTACCCAAACAATTTTTTTATCATTTTGTTCCCACAAATAGAGCTTTCTTTTGGTGGTATTTGATCATCTCTGCGGTTTTTATTTTTTGCGCTATAAACAAAAGAAGAGCGACAATTTAAAAAAAAAAAGACAATATTTTTTACTTTTTATTTAATAAATATCACAATTTAAAAAAAAAAAAATAATGTTTTTCCTCAGTTTAGGCCGATACATATTCTTCTACATATTTTTGGTAAAAAAAAATCGCAATAATCATATATTGATTGGTTTGCGCAAAAGTTATAGCGTCTACAAAATAGGTGATAGATTTATGGCATTTTTATTTTATTATTTTTTTTACTAGTATTGGCGGCGATTTGCGATTTTTTTACTGTCACCGTGACATTGCGGCGAACACATCGGACACTTTTGACACGTTTTTGGGACCATTCACATTTATACAGCGATTAATGCTATAAATATGCATTGATTACTGTGTAAATGTGACTGGCAGGGAAGGGGTTAACCACTAGGGGGCAAGGAAGGGGTTAATATGTGTCCTAAGATGTGTTATAACTGTAGGGGGGAGGGGACTCTCAAGGGGAGGAGACCGATGTGTGTTCCTCTGTACTGGGAACACACATTGGTCTCCTCACCACTGACAGGAGGTGGATCTGTGTGTTTACACACACAGATCCACACTCCTGCCGTGATTACCGACAATCGCGGGCACCCGGCGGCAATCGCGGCGGGTCACGAGCATCGCCACGGGCGCGCTCGCCCTAGATCGCCGGGAACGCAGGACGTCATATGACGTCCACCCGGATCGAGAAGGGGTCCCTGCCACCGTCATTTCACAATGAGGCGGTAGGGAAGTGGTTAAATTAGGGGTGCACAAGTTAAGTCAGGCCTAGGGCAGCACAAAACCTAAATACATCACTGGTTCCAAGCCGCCTGTACCCGCCTGCACCACTATACTCACCTTTCCAGTAATCTCTCACTGCCCCTTCTTCTTCCTCATCTTCAAGCGTTAAAAAAAATTAGCTCTCCCTGCAATACTCACCCTATTGGTGGACCTTAATGTCAAGGCCAGTAGTTTGTAGTTGTTGACCCTTAATCTGGGACCAACAATTTGTCTAAGCAGAACTTTTCTTCATTTTCATCTTCCTGCCCTGAGCAGCTGGTCTAAGAAGCAAATATATCACTCCTCAGCGCCGCTGGTTGAATGGTAAAAGAATGTTTCTTAGGCACAGCACAACTGTTCCAAGCCACCTGCCCTACCCGCCTGCACCCCTATACTCACCTTTCCAGTATAACCCCCCCCCCCAGGCAGCAGTAGACCAAGAATGGATCCTTCACAGCTACACCCTACCCAGGCAGCAGGCCTGGGAGGCCAAGACTTGGACCGTACTCTGACATCTGCTCCAGGCAAAGTCAGAAAGGGTAATGACCCCTCTATAAAGTCTCTCCAATTATTTTTCACCTCATTGATTGGCCAGGCTGAAATAAATATTCATAACCTCAAACATTGCGTATTCTTAATCTTACCCAGCAGGTACAATATTTAAAGGAATTTTTCATTTATTTTTTATTTTTATTTAAGCATCATTAAAATCACTGCTCCTGAAAAAACAACCGTTTTTAAAACTTTTTTCCATTGATACATGTTCCCTGGGGCAAGACCCGGGTTCTCAAAGACGTTTTATAACAATAACTTGCATATTAGGCTTTAAAATGAGCACTTTTGAATTCGAACGTTCGAGTCCCATAGACGTCAATGGGGTTCTAAATGTTTGCGCGAACGTTCGGTCCGTTCGAAGGTTCTGGTGCGAACTGAACAGGGGGGTGTTCGGCTCATCCCTAGATTTAAATGCCCAGACTCATCTGACCTTGCCCCAACAATCAGCACCATGGGTTCTTCTAAGCAGTTGTCTAGAAAACTGAAAATAGTTTACGCTCACAAAGCTGGAGAAGGCTATAAGAAGATAGCAAAGCGTTTTCAGATGTCAATATTCTCTGTTCGGAATGTAATTAAGAAATGGCAGTCATCAGGAACAGTGGAAGTTAAAGCAAGATCTGGAAGACCAAGAAAAATATCAGACAGAACAGCTCGCAGGATTGTGAGAAAAGCAATTCAAAACCCACGTTTGACGGCACGATCCCTCCAGAAAAATCTGGCAGACACTGGAGTTGTGGTACACTATTCCACTATAAAGAGATACTTGTACAAATATGGTCTTCATGGAAGAGTCATCAGAAGAAAACCTCTTCTACATCCTCATCACAAAAATCAGCGTTTTAACTTTGCAAATGAACATATAGACAAGCCTGATGCATTTTGGAAACAAGTTCTGTGGACCGATGAGGTTAAAATATACTTTTTTGGCCGGAATGAGCAAAGGTACGTTTGGAGAAGAAAAGGCACAGAATTTAATGAAAAGAACCTCTGTCCAACTGTGAAGCATGGGGGTGGATCAATCATGCTTTGGGGTTGTATTACAGCCAGTGGCACAGGGAACATTTCATGAGTAGAAGGAAAAATGGATTCAATCAATTTTCAGCAAATTTTGGATGGTAACTTGATGCCATCTGTGAAAAAGCTGAAGTTAAAGAGAGGATGGCTTCTACAAATGGATAATGATCCTAAACACACCTCAAAATCCACGGGGATTACATCAAGAGGCGTAAACTGAAGGTTTTGCCATGGCCTTCACAATCTCCTGACCTCAACATAATTAAAAATCTATGAATAGACCTTTAAAGAGCAGTGCGTGACAGACAGCCCAGAAATCTCAAAGAACTGGAAGATTTTTGTAAGGAAGAATGGGCAAAGATACCTCAAACAAGATTTGAAAGACTCTTGGCTGGCTACAAAAAGGTTACAAGCTGTGATACTTGCCGAAGGGGGCAGTACAAGATATTAACTCTGCAGGGTGCCCAAACTTTTGCAGACGCCATTTTTTTGTTTTCTGTAATTTTGAAAGTGTAAATGATGGAAATAAAATCTAACTTTTTTTTGACATATTATAAGAATGTCTAATCTGTAATTTGATGCCTTTTGGAGATTTTTCCATCTTTACTTGGCTTCGTTATGCACATTAATACAAATTTTTACCTGGGGTGCCCAAACTTTCGATCCCCACTGTATGTGCTTGGGGGGGCACTTTGGGAGGGGTGTGAACTTGTGCTGTGGGGGTCAATTACCACCTAAAGAAAGCTCTATTTCTGGGAAAAATTATGTAAATTTAATTTGGGTACAGGGTTGCAATTACCACCTAAAGAAAGCTCTATTTGTGGGAAAAAGTATATCAATTTAATTTGGTTACACCGTTGCATGGCCGTGCAATGGTCAGTTAAAGCAGGTCATGAAGGGGGGGGGGGGTAAATCTTCTGGAAGTCAAGTGATTAAATGCACATATAAACATATCTAAAGCTTTTTGTTGAAATAAATGGTCTGGTGACAGGGTCACTTTAAATGTTAACACATTTGCTAGAGCCCCAAAAAAAAACACAAAAAAGAAAAGAAAAAAATGTCACTTGTTTAACTTGTTGTGATGGTTTATAATTCTTTAAAAGCCCTGTTATTCCCTATGCAGTTGTGAATATAATTAGACCTTATCGGCTCCAGGTACACAAGCTATTTCATTGTCTGTATTATGATCTATAATTTGGTTGCTGAAATGATTTGCCTTATCTTGCTACATCAAAACATTTCCCGACATAAAAGAATCTTGTAGGAGTTGATAAAGGCTATCTGGGGTGTGTTGGAGTCACACGCGGAATGCAAGCTGATATTTTGAGCAGTGCTGTGAAAACTGCCGTCATTTACCACTTATTTTAAAAGACTTTCCAGAGCTTAAAGGAAACAACTATTAATGATCAGTAAATATTCATAGTTTGCTATGCTACGTTTATTATAAAATAAAACAGTCCATTTCTTTTTTTTTTTAAGCTGATCTTTGGGCTACTTCTCCCTCCCACCCACCCACCTTCACCTAAATCCGCAGTCACGTGCAGTTCCGAGTCTTCTGTCTTCTGTGTTTAGTTTTGGGTTAAATACCACTTTACAAGGTGAGGGGAAAAAAAACACAGCCTTATAGGTTAGAGAGGGGTGGGATGGGGGGTTAATTGTTGCCAAGGGCTTTAACCACTTTTCGACGGCCGTACGACTTTGTACTGTCGCAGGGTGGCTCTAAATCTCCGGGTCGCCGTCTTTTTACGGCCTCCGCTCCTCCTGGCCACTGGAGGCTGTACATAGGGACACAGATTGGTCACCTCCCCCAGTCAGTCCCCTTCCCCCACAGTTAGTAACACTATGCAGGGTACACATTTAACCCCTCCCTCACCCCCTAGTGTTAACCCATTCAATGCCAGTCACGTTTATACAGTAATTAGTGCATATTTATAGCAGTATAAATGTGAATGGTACCAAAAATGTGTCAAAAGTGTCCGACGTGTCTGCCATAATTTCGCAGTCCCAATAAAAATGGCAGATCGCCGCCATTACTAGTAAAACAAAAATAATAAAAAATAATAATTCTGTCCCCTATTTTGTAGGCGCTATGGGCCAGATTCACAGCGGAGATACGACGGAGTATCTCAGATACTCCGTCGTATCTCTCAGAGTATCTATGCGACTGATTCATAGAACCAGTTACGCATAGATATCCCTAAGATCCGACAGGTGTAATTGTTTTACACTGTCGGATCTTAGGATGCAGTACCGCGGCCGCCGCTGGGGGGAGTTTGCGTCGTAAACCAGTGTCGGGTAAATTATGAGTTACAGCGATCCACGACGGTTTTTCGCGTTCGCTACGTCGCCGCTAGACTAGTTTCCCGTCGTAAAGTTAGTCGTCGTTTTGGGTGCCTTAACTTTACACAGCAAACGTATTGCTGTATAAAGTATGGCCGTCGTTCCCGCGTCGAAATTTTAAATTTCACGTCGTTTGCGTAAGACGTCCGGGAATACGGAAGTGTAGTTTTTAGGCTGGCCGCTAGGTGGTGCTTCCATTGCGGTCGGCGTAGAATATGTAAATGAGTAGATACGGCGATTCACGAACGTACGCTTGCCCGACGCAGTACAGATACGCCGTTTACGTAAGGCATTTTCAGGCGTATAGTTATTCCATCAAATAGCTGGACTAGTAATGTTAAGTATGGCCGTCGTTCCCGCGTCGAAATTTAAAAATTTTACGTCGTTTGCGTAAGTCGTCCGTGAATAGGGCTGGACGTAATTTACATCCACGTCGAAACCAATACGTCCGTGCGGCGTACTTAGCCGCAATGCACACTGGGTTATGTACACGGACGGCGCATGCGCCGTTCCTAAAAAACGTCAATCACGTCAGGTCAACCCATATTAACCACTTAAAGACCTCAGGTGTTTTTCAGATTTGGTGTTTGCAAGACTAAAACATTTTTTTCTGCTAGAAAATTACTTAAAACCCCCAAACATTATATATATTTTTTTCTAACACCCTAGAGAATAAAATGGCGGTCATTGCAATACTTTTTGTCACACCGTATTTGCGCAGCAGTCTTACAAGCGCACTTTTTTTGGAAAAAATTCACTTTTTTGAATTAAAAAATAAGACAACAATAAATTTGGCCCAATTTTTTAATATATTGTGAAAGATAATGTTACGCCGAGTAAAATGATACCCAACATGTCACGCTTTAAAATTGCGCCCGCTCGTGGCATGGCGTCAAACTTTTACCCTTAAAAATCTAGATAGGCGACGTTTAAAAAATTCTATAAGTTGCATTTTTTGAGCTACAGAGTAGCTCTAGGGCTATAATTATTGCTCTCGCTCTAACGATCGCGGCGATACCTCACTTGTGTGATTTGAACACCGTTTTCATATGCGGGCGCTACTCGCGTATGCGTTCGCTTCTGCGCGCGAGCTCGTCAGGACGGGGCGCTTTAAAAAAAAATTTTTTTTGTTTTCTTATTTAATTTTATTGATTTTATTATTTTTTACACTAAAATATAAAAAAAAAAAAAAATGATCACTTTTATTCCTATTACAAGGAATGTAAACATTCCTTGTAATAGAAAAAAGCATGACAGGTCCTCTTAAATATGAGATCTGGGGGTCAAAAAGACCTCAGATCTCATATTTAGGCTTAAATGCAAAAAAAAAAAAAAAAAAGGAAAATTTGTCATTTAAAAAAATGACAGAAAAAAAATTGTCTCTTTAAGAGGCTGGGCGGGACTGACGTTTTGACGTCACTTCCGCCCAGCAGAGCTATGAGGACGGGTGGGGGCCATCTTGCCCTCACTCAAGTCCTCACTCTCCAGGCGGCAGCATCGGATCTCCTCCGCCGCTACCGACGGCTCCGGTAAGCGGCGGAGGGCGCGGAAAAGCGGCGGGAGGGGGGGGGGGGCCCCTCTCCCGCCACCGACAACGGCGATCTCGCGGCGAATCCGCCGCGGAGACCGCCGTTATCGTTTACACGGCCGCCAGCTGAAAACATGGATATCTCAGTTGTGGCAGCAGCTGCTGCCGTTACTGAGATATCCATGTTTAAAAAGAGGACGTATATATACAGTGGGGGGTCCGTAAGTGGTTAACATAAAACACGCCCCCTCAGCCTATTTTGAATTGGGCGCGCTTACGACCGCCGCATTTACGCTACGCCGCCGTAACTTAGCAGGCAAGTACTTTGTGAATCATGTAACGCAAAGTTAAGGCGGTCTTTCTGAATCTAGCTATGTATCTAGAATGAGAAAAAAACGTTTTTGGTTTAAAAGGAGACCTAAAAATACAGTTTGGATCACAGAACATGTCCGTAATATCTGCACCACAAAATTAAGAAATCCCCTTGGAGCCACATTTTTTTCTAATTCCATGAGGTGCCACCATAGAGGAAGAAAATTCAAACATATATTATTTGACTATTTATCAACTTCAGTTTTCCGCTAGGCAAGGTGACTCTGATATTGTTTTACAGAAAAAAAATAAAGCTATTGGATTTTACACTTGTGATTCTTTACAGTCTAAAAGTTTGAAAGGTGAATTCAAGTTGAGTGTCTTCCTGCAGGTTATAAATCTGTCCTACAATTTATAGCTCATGACAATGATGCCATTTCACACTGTGTAATTTAAATGTATTTACATACTTGTTTTTGGTAAAACATTGGGTGATGTTTTGTGGTAGTGAGCATGTGTTTTATTCCCCATTAAAAAAAAAAAAATAGCTTACTAAAATGGATATCTGATACCTCCCATACATAGCCAATGGAACATTACCCTAAAGGGGTTGTAAACCTTTGTTTTTTTTTCACCCTATGCATTAAGGTAAAAAAAACAGCTTGCAGCCATCTGACCCCCCGAGCCCCCATTTTACTTACCTGAGCCCCTAATTTCCGTAGGCACGATCCCCCGTCGTTGTCCCCATGCCTGATCGGCTCTTCGTTGGATAAATTGATAGCAGCACAGCCAGTTTCCATGAATTCATGGTGAGAGTTCAGTTTCAACTAGTAGCTGACCTGTTATCTTAAAAATTACAGATTTCAGGTAATTATTAGTATTATGTATTATTATTATTTTACAGGATTTATATAGCGCCAACTGTTTACGTATCGCTTTACAAAGTGAGGGCACACAGTACAGTTACAATACAATTCAATACAAGAGGAATCAGAGGTCCCTGTTTGTTAGAGCTTACAATCTAAAATATTATGAGCTCGGTTTTAGACAGGTTGAGTTTGAGGAAGTGGTCTGCCGTCCAGACTGATATATCGGTCAGTAAATCAGTGATGCATGAGGAGACTGATGATGTGAGCTGAGGGGTAGAGAGATAGATTGGGGTGTCGTCAGCATAGAAATAGCATTGAAAGCCAAGAGAGGCAATTAACTGACCCAGGGGGAGGTGTAGATTGAGAATAGGATATATCCAAGAACAGAACCTTGTGGGAGGAGAAAATAGAATTGTAAGTGACACTGAAGGTTCGGTGAGATAGGTAGGATGAGAGCCAACAAAGAGCACAGTCACGGAAACCAAAGGAGTAACGTTTTTTGAGGTGGAGTGGGTGGTCAACCATTTCAAAGGCAGTCAAAAGGTCCAGAAGTAGGAGTACAGAATATTTTTTTGGGGTTTTTGCTGTTAGTAAATTGGGGAGAGCAGTTTTTAAGCGGCAAAAAACGCTCAGAAAAGTGGCTGTAAAAACGTCCATGAAAATGAAGCCTTACAACTCCTTTAGGCTTCATTTCCATGGACGTTTTTGGACGTTTTTACAGCCACTTTTCTGAGCGTTTTTTGCAGCTTAAAAACAGCTCTCCATGTTAGTCTATGGCCTCATGCCCACCATGACGTTTTTGAGCTGTAGATGGCTAAGCCGTTTTTAAGCTGCAAAAAAACCCAGGACCAGTGCGTTCTGAAGCTCCAGAGTAGAGCTGTAAAAACGCCAGACGTTAAAAAACGCTCAAACGCTCAAAAACACGCAAAAAAAATAATAAATAACATGGACAGGCGTTTTTAACCACTTAAGCCCCGAGCCTGTTTTTTTAGATTCGGTGTTTACAAGACTAAAACTGTTTTTTTTGCTAGAAAATTGCTTAAAACCCCCAAACATTATATATATTTTCTTCTAACACCCTAGAGAATAAAATGATGGTCATCGCAATACATTTTGTAACACCGAATTTGCGCAGTGGTCTTACAAGCGCACTTTTTTGGGAAAAAATTCACTTTTTTGAATTAAAAAATAAGACAACAATAAATTTGGCCCAATTTTTTTAGATATTGTGAAAGACAATGTTACGCAGAGTAAAATGATAACCAACATGTCACGCTTTAAAATTGCGCCCGCTCGTGGCATGGCGTCAAACTTTTACCCTTAAAAATCTCGATAGGCGACGTTTAAAAAATTCTATAGGTTGCATTTTTTGAGCTACAGAGGAGATCTATGGCTAGAATTATTGCTCTCGCTCTAACGATCGTGGCGATACCTCACTTGTGTGGTTTGAACACCGTTTTCATATGTGGGCGCGACTCGCGTATGCGTTTGCTTCTGCGCGCGAGCTCGTCGGGACGGGGCGTTTTAAAAAAAAAAAATTTGTTTTCTTATTTATTTTTATTTATTTTTATAATTTTTTACACTGAAATAAATTTTTTAAAAAATTATCACTTTTATTCCTATTACAAGGAATGTAAACATCCCTTGTAATAGAAAAAAGCATGACAGGTCCTCTTAAATATGAGATCTGGGGTCAAAAAGACCTCAGATCTCATATTTAGACTTGAATGCAAAAAAAAAAAAAAAATGGAAATTTTGTCATTTAAAAAAATGACAACAAAAAAATTGTCTCTTTAAGACGCTGGGCGGGACTGACGTTTTGACGTCACTTCCGCCCAGCAAAGCTGTGAGGACGGGTGGGGGCCATCTTGCCCTCAGTCTCGTTCTCACACATCAGGCAGCAGCACCCGATCGCCTCCGCCGCTACCGACGGCTCCGGTAAGCGGCGGAGGGCGAGGGAGAGCGGCGGGAGGGGGGGCCTCTCCCGCCACCGATAACGGAGATCTCGCGGCGAATCCGCTGCGGAGACCGCCGTTATCGTTTACAGGCCTGCTCACTGAAAAGATGGATACCTCGGTTGTGGCAGCAGCTGCTGCCGTTACCGAGATATCCATCTTTAAAAAGAGGACGTATATATACAGTGGGCGGGCGTTAAGCTATAAAAAAGGCTAAAGAAAGTGGCTGTAAAAAAAAAAAAAAAACGTCCATGGAAATGAAGCCTTAAGAGTGCAGCTAAGTTTTTTGAGACTTCTGGTGTCATCTATTTGCCAGGGTTGTAGGGTCGAGATCTGATTCTGAATGTAGTGAGGGGTGTGAGCTCGTCCAGGGATCTATTGTAGACAGAAGCGGCTAGACAAGGGTGAGATTTTGGTAATGACATCATCTGAATTGAAAAATTAAGTAAGGATATATATTTTTTTAAATTAGTGCCCAAACTCCTACTTTAGGAAGTTATAGTTTTCCGGAAAGAAAAAAAAAAAAAAATCAGTCATACTTGTATGTATCAGCCTACTGTGAAATGAGCATTGATTCTTAGCATAAAACAAATATTAACATTTTCATTTACAGCCTCTACTACATAATTAATCTCTTAGCCTTTACCGCACAGGCTTGCAGAAGTACATTTCCAGTTTGTTTGTCGTAGTAATGAAGAGCGCGACATAATTCTGCATTAGATTGCGTTATTTCAGCATCATTATTTTATCCATGAATGAGGTTTATACAGCACGCAAGTCAATTTGCGAGTCTCGAGATATGCGCGGCCAAGTCTTATTTCCATTCCACCCCACAGGTACATTTGTTGCAGCGTTGAAGGCTTTTAATTTATGAGATTATCCATCTTGTCACCTTCTGTCATTTCGTTTCACGCTTTAATCTTGGAATTCTGATTTAACCTGCCGGAGTGCGTGCCTTGTGAATACTCCGATTTGGACCGGGCGACTTGCTCCTTGCCCATCTTCTCAACTGTAATAACCTAAAGCCGTTTCAGGAATAAGTGAGCATTGCCCATTCCCTCGCCGTGCCAAGTTGGCCGGCTCCGTTCTGGGGTTAATTTGCTCGCTGGTAATTAAATTTTAGCAAATCGCTTTACAGGTTTATACGTCGGCCAGAATGACAATTGTGAGCGAAGTTATTAAGTGGAATATCAACTATATTAAAATCACAGCAGTAAAACTGAAATGGAGATAGCCAAAAAAATTGCTAAAATGCGGCTTAACCACTTAAGACCCAGACCTTTAGGCAGCCTAAAGGACCCGGCTAGGTTTTGCGATTCGGCACTGCGTCGCTTTAACAGACAATTGCGCGGTCGTGCGACGTGGCTCCCAAACAAAATTGGCGTCCTTTTTCCCCACAAATAGAGCTTTCTTTTGGTGGTATTTGATCACCTCTGCGGTTTTTGGGGCAGATCCTCAAAGAAATTATGCGGCGTATCTCTTGATACGCCACGTTCTTTCGAATTTTGCGCGTCGTATCTTTGTTTTGGTATCCACAAAACAAGATACGACGGCATCTGTGTTAGATCCGACAGGCGTACGTCTTCGTACGCCGTTGGATCTTAGATGCAATTTTTCGGCGTCCGCTAGGTGGCATTCACGTCGTAATCCGCGACGAGTATGCAAATTAGCTATTTCCAACGATCCCCGAACGTACGACCGGCCGTCGCATTTTTTTACGTTATTTCCGTTCGGCTTTTTCCGGCGTATAATTAAAGCTGCTATATGGTGGCGTACTCAATGTTAAGTATGGCCGTCGTTCCCGCGTATAATTTTAAAAATTAGTCCGTGAATGGGGCTGGACGCCATTTACGTTCACGTTGAAAACAATGACGTCCTTGCGACGTCATTTGGAGCAATGCACCCTGGGAGGTTTTACGGACGACGCATGCGCAGTTCGTTCGGCGCGGGGACGCGCTTCATTTAAATGAAACACGCCCCCTACCCGCCCAATTTGAATTCCGCCGCGAGAGACACACTACGCCGCCGTAACTTACGGCGCAAATTCGTTGGGAATTCAAACCAAAGCCAGGTAAGTTACAGCGGCGTAGCGTATCTTACATCTGCGCCGGGCGCAGTGTATGTATGTGGATCTGCCCCTTTATTTTTTGCGCTATTAACAAAAATGGAGCGACAATTTTCAAAAAAATTTATATTTTTTACTTTTTGCTGTAATAAATATCCCCCAAAAATATATATAAAAAAAATATTTTCCTCAGTTTAGGCCGATACGTATTCTTCTACATATTTTTCGTAAAAAAAAAAATCGCAATAAACGTTTATTGATTGGTTTGCGCAAAAGTTATAGCGTTTACAAAATAGGGGGTAGTTTAATGGCATTTTTATTACTATTTTTTTTTTACTAGTAATGGCGACGATCAACGATTTTTTTTTCGGTACTGCGACATTATGGCGCACACTTCGGACACTTTTGACACATTTTTGGGACCATTGGCATTTTTATAGCGATCAGTGCTATAAAAATACATTGGATTACTATAAAAATGCCACTGGCAGGGAAGGGGTTAACACTAGGGGGCGGGGAAGGGGTTAAGTATGTCCCTGTGTGTTCTTACTGTAGGGGGGGGGGGTGGCCTCACTAGGGGAAATGACTGATCTTCTGTTCATACATTGTATGAACAGAGGATCAGCATTTCTCTCCCTGACAGGACCGGGAGTTGTGTGTTTACACACACAGCTCCCGGTCCTCGCTCTGTAACGAACAATCGCAGGTGACCGGCGGCGACCGCGCCTGCCGGACACGTGCACGGGAGTCAGGGACGAGCGGGGGCGTGCGCGTGCCCCTAGTGGCCGCTTAGAGAGCCGACGTATAGCTTTGGGCTCTCGTGCAGGGGAGCCGACCTGCCGCCGTATAACTGCGGCGGCTGGTCGTCACGTAGTTAAGCTATGATTTATAACCAGATACATTATATTATCAAAAGTATTGGGACACCTGCCTTTACACACACACATGAATTTTAATGGCATCCCAGTCTAATGCCTCGTACACATGATTAGATAATCGTACGACTTATCGTTCGCATTTTGTTGCATAATACTAATATCGAATTCAACAGTGCATTTTGCGCTCTATGAAATGTATGATTTTTTCCGTATGATTCTGGAAAACCTTCCTGTTTCCGTAGCTACGTATCAGAAATAATGTCAAATACGTATGACCCCTGTGTCTGCCACGCCTTTTGGCTATTTCCATTTGTATTGTTCTCCCATCTCCTTCAGGGTTATTTTCGTGTTTCCAATCATGCGTGGTGTTTGTCTATCGATCTTTAGCCAACGCATACTGTACTGATTAAACAATTGTCGTTCACTGGGCTATCGTCCAATCAAAGTGTTCGTGTTTGTCCCTTCTAGTGTTGCTCACAAATATTCGCATTACGAATATTCGTTACGAATATGGCATATTTGAATATTCGCGAATAACTCGAATTTCGCGGCCAAAATTCGCTATTCCGAATATTTGTATTTTTTCAAATTTATTTTTAAAACAGATCACATCCTATCGACGTCTAAAAGCATTGCTGGTATGATTAGAGACCCTGGACCGAGTAGCTAAGCTGAGGCGATCCTTTTATGTTGCCGAATATTCGCAATCGCGAATATTCGATTTCCGAATATTCGCAAATACTTTCTCCGCCCTTCTTTTGCATCAGAGCCAATCAGAGTTCTCCTACCACAGTTGTCAAAATTTCGCAATCAATTTCGCATTCGCATTAGCAAAATTTCGATAAAATATCACGAATATTCGCGAATACTTTCTCCGCCCTTCTTTTGCATCAGAGCCAATCAGAGTTCTCCTACCACAGTTGTCAAAATTTCGCAATAAATTTTGCATTCGCATTAGCGAAATTTCGATAAAATATCACGAATATTTGCGAATACTTTCTCCGCCCTTCTTTTGCATCAGAGGCAATCAGAGTTCTCCTACCACAGTTGTCAAAATTTCGCAATCAATTTTGCATTCGCATTAGCGAAATTTCGATAAAATATCACGAATATTTGCGAATACTTTCTCCGCCCTTCTTTTGCATCAGAGCCAATCAGAGTTCTCCTACCACAGTTGTCAAAATTTCGCAATCAATTTCGCATTCGCATTAGCAAAATTTCGATAAAATATCACGAATATTTGCGAATACTTTCTCCGCCCTTCTTTTGCATCAGAGGCAATCAGAGTTCTCCTACCACAGTTGTCAAAATTTCGCAATCAATTTCGCATTCGCATTAGCGAAATTTCGATAAAATATCACGAATATTCGCAAATACTTTCTCCGCCCTTCTTTTGCATCAGAGCCAATCAGAGTTCTCCTACCACAGTTGTCAAAATTTCGCAATCAATTTCGCATTAGCAAAATTTCGATAAAATATCACGAATATTCGCGAATACTTTCTCCGCCCTTCTTTTGCATCAGAGCCAATCAGAGTTCTCCTACCACAGTTGTCAAAATTTCGCATTCGCATTAGCGAAATTTCGGAATTTTTTTTTTTTTATAAAATATCACGAATATCCGATTTTAGCGAATATTTCACGAATATTCGTCTATATATTCGTAATATATCGCGAAATCGAATATGGCGTATTACGCTCAACACTAGTCCCTTCGGATATTGTTGGACGAACTGTCATGATCGGCTGTCGAAAGCTGTGTACTAACGATCAAACTATGGTGATCGTTCGTAGGGTTCAATATTGAGTTGGCCCACCCTGTGCAGCTTTAAAAGCTTCAACATTTCTGGGAAGGCCGTCCACAAGGTTTAGGAGTTTGATCATTCCGCCAGAAGTGTATTTGTGAGGTCAGGCACTGATGTGGATGAGCAGTGTCCATTCTAATTAATCCCAAAGGTGTTCTATCAGGTTGAGGTCAGGACTCTGTGCAGGCCGATCAAGTTCCTCCACCCAAAACTCGCTCGTCCATGTCTTTATGGACCTTGCTTTGTGCACTGGTCCAGATAATTTGGTGGAGGGGGGATTATGGTGTGGGGTTGTTTTTCAGGGGTTGGGCTTGATTTCTTAGTTCCAGTGAAGGGAACTTTTAAGACGTCAGCATACCAAGACATTTTGGACAATTTCATGCTCCCAACTTTGTGTAAATAGTTTGAAGATGGTCCCTTCCAGTGCACAAAGCAAGGTCCATAAAGACATGGATGAGCGAGTCTGGGGTGGAGGAACTTGACTGGCCTGCACAGAGTCCTGAGGGCTGGTGCAAGGATGTTTGACACTCTAGGCGAAACCTCATTTTGCCGCCCCCTCCTTGGCCCCACCCCTGACTCAACCCCCATTTCCCTGCCCATGTATAATCCACCTTTTTAATGAAACGCCCATCAAATGCATCCTTATCAGCGCCCATCAAATGCAGCCTCACCAGCGCCCTTCAAAGGCAGTCTCATCAACGCCCATCAAATGCAGCCTCACCAGCGTCCTTTAATGCAGCCTCACCAGCGCCCTTTAATGCAGCCTCACCAGCGCTCATCAAATGCAGTCTCACCAGCACCCATCAATGCAGCCTCACCAGCGCCCATCAAATGCAGCCTCACCAGCCCCCATTAATGCAGCCTCACCAGCCCCCATTAAAGCATCCTCACCAGCCCCCATTAATGCAGCCTCACCAGCGCCCATTAATGCAGCCTCACCAGCGCCCATCAAATGCAGCCTCACCAGTGCCCATCAATGAATGTTTGCTTGCTTCCACTCATTAGGGAGTCGAAACACAGACACAGTCCTCCACTACCACTTCACCTCTGACACTATGTGCGAACGGAGCGGCGAATGCCTGCTGATGCTGAGACTTAGCACCAGATTCTCAGAGGAGATACGACGGCGTATCTCCGAGTCTGAGCGGTCGTATCTATGCGCCTGATTCTTAGAATCAGTTACGCATAGATTTCTATTAGATCCGACCGGCGTAAGTCTCTTATGCCGTCGGATCTTAACTGCATATTTACGCTGGCCGCTAGGGGCGTGTACGCTGATTTACGCCTAGAAATATGTAAATCAGCTAGAGAGAGGCAAGTACTGTATTCACAAAGTACTTGCCTCCTAACTTACGGCGGCGTAGCGCAAATGTGACCGGCGTAAGCGCGCCTAATTCAAATGAGGATGGGGGGCGTGTTTTATGTAAATTACTCGTGACCCGACGTGATTGAAGTTTTTTACGAACGGCACATGCACCGTCCGTGGACATATCCCAGTGTGCATTGCTCCAAAGTACACCGCAAGGACGTATTGGTTTCGACGTGAACGTAAATTACGTCCAGCCCTATTCACGAACGACTTACGCAAACAACGTAACATTTTCAAATTTCGACGCGGGAACGACGGCCATACTTAACATTGACTACGCCTCCTAGGGGGCAGCTTTATCTTTATGCGGCGTATCTCTTACGGAAACGGCGTATCTTTACTGCGACGGGCATACGTACGTTCGTGAATCGGCGTATCTAGTCATTTACATATTCTACGCCAAACTCAACGGAAGCGCCACCTAGCGGCCAGCCTAAAAATTACACTTTAATGAATGAATGACTTGTATAGCGCAACGCATGCGAACTGAATCGCCTCTGGGCGCTTTTTCCAGCCTGTGGGCCAGATTCATGAACAATGGTGCAGATTTGCACCGGCGTGGTGCATCATTTTTAGACTACACCGGTCCAGCGCGGAGAGGCAGTTAGGTGATTCAAGAAACTTTTTTTGTCTACGATGCCCCAGCGGGGCGGATTTTAGACGGCGTAAGGCGGGGTAAGGCCAACTGGGAGTCACCCTATGCTAATGAAGTGCCGACCGTGGCGCAGGGGTCACGCTGGGGAGCATCTTAGACCGCACATGCTCAGTGACATCCAGGGGTAAATGCCCCAATCTGCACATGCTCAGAACTGCGCCCCGGCGTGATCCCTGAGCTACGCCGACCCACTACCAAAGCCCAGTCCATGAATCAGCCCAGACTTCCGCCCTGCAGGTGCAAATGTACTGAAGCTTTTTTTTTTCTAAGCTAGGTCGTTTGCATTGTGGTGGGGCAGTTATGGCTGATGAGGAATCCTCAGGTGGGCGGATGACCAATTTCAGCCCAGAGGAGAGGGCTGTAATTATTGAGGGCCTCTCCCAACATGGGGACCACCTCTATGGGCCACAGAGTGGCTGCCCCTGGCATGTTGGCACACAGATGTGTTGTCCAGCAAGTGTTGTTGCTCAGGTCGTGTGTAACGCTGCTGCTTTAGCTGCTCTCCAGCTGACCTCTGCAAGTTTGGTGCAAAGTTACCCCTGCTTTTATGAGGTGTAACTTGGCGCCGGAAATTTCAGCTCCGCGCAACGGGCGTAGCCTGCGCCGGTCAAGCTTAAGTTGATGAATCGGCCCAAAAACCTCATTTGCATATTTAAAACACAAAAACCATGGCCGCGCCAGATCCGACCAGCGTAAATCTGCACCAACGCCGCGCCGGCGTGGAAAGGTTACACCGAGGCGATGAAGTATATTTGGAGGCGTAATCTGGTTCTCTGGGTAAGGCGCAGCGAAACCCGCCAAAGCAAATCTGCACTTACGCCGCGCATCTACCAAAAAAACGGTGTAAGTGCTTCATGAATCTGGCCCTGTATCTGCTTGGCTGGTGCGGTCATTTTTACCCCGTAGGATCGTGACACGCTAGGGACACACAGTCATACACACATATATACATATATACTGGGCCAATTTTGGACGAGATCCAATTTACCTACCAGCATGTCTTTAAGATACGACGGCGTAGGAGACTTACGCCGCTCGTATCTTAGCCTAATTTAAGCGTATCTGGTTTCCAGAATACGCTTAAATTAACGCCGGCGTAGATTTAGAGTTACAACGGCGTATTTACTGATACAACGGCGTAACTCTCTATGAATCTGGCTATTAGAGTATAATAGACGAACAGTAAGTCACAATCATGCAATTTGAGCGCACTGTGCAGACATTTCTCTTTAACAAATGCGTGAGTCAGAAATTTGTTGCAAATTCCAAACCTTCATGACAACTTTTCTGATTAAAAAAAAAAACCTGCATATTTATCATAATTGGGATCATATCGTAGGCTATTCATTGCTATATTAACTCATTTCTCTGGCTCATCCTTGTTATAAAACTTTCTTTTTTTTTACAGACTAAATGACATTTAAGTGCCTGATCCATAATTTTAATTATGGATTAGAAAAAAACATAAGTCTATAAAATTGACAGCGGGCAGACAGGAGGTAAAAAAGAAGAAAAGAGAAAAATAACTTTTTTTTTTCAAGCTGTCAAACTGTCACGTCAGGATCCTAAGATTCCTAATAACGGTGGTTGCCTGGGAAACATTTATGTCAAATCTCCACACACACACACGTGTATTTCACTGATAATAGATAATATGAACAAGAGCGATCATGTACCTAAGCTAAAACCGGAGAAAACTTCTATCTTAATTGGATGTGTCGGGTTTGATGGACACATAAAGCAGCATTTTCCTTTTACCATAAAGACACAAATATATGATTAGTCAATTGCAGATATTTAGATTTAAAGATCAAGAGAACTTGTTTTTTTCACACAGTTTACTCCTTTTATTTAACCACTTCATTACTGGGCACTTAAACCCAGTTCGTGCCCAGACCAATTTTCAGCTTTCAGCGCTGACGCATTTTAAATGACAATTGCGCGGTCATACAACACTGTACCCAAATTATATTTTTATCATTTTTTTTCCCACAAATAGAGCTTTCTTTTGGTGGTATTTGATCACCTCTGCGGTTTTTATTTTTTGCGCTATATACAAAAAAAGACAGAAAATTTTGAAAAAAAAAAACTCATTTTTTTACTTTTTGTTATAATAATATCCCAATTTTTTTTATATATATTTTTTTCTTCGGTTTAGGCCAAAACTTATTCTTCTACATATTTTTGTTAAAAAAAAATCGCAATAAGCGTATATTGATTGGTTTGCGCAAAAGTTATAGGGCCAGATTCACAAAAGAGATACGACGGCGTATCTCCTGATACGCTGTCGTATCTCCTGATACGCCGTCGTATCTCTGTGATCCGCCCGTCCTAACTATGCGGCTGATTCATAGAATCAGTTCCGTATAGATAGCCAAAAGATCCGACAGATGTAATTGACTTACACTGTCGGATCTTAAGGATGCAATTCTAGGCCGGCCGCTAGGTGGCGAGGCCATTGCGGTCGGCGTAGAATATGCAAATGACTAGTTGCGGCGATTCCCGAACGTCCGTGCTGCCCGTCGATCTAACTTTACGTCGTTTCCGTCGAGTTTCGCCGCGTAAAATTAGGGCTGAGCCCTAGGTGTTCTAAGCCATGTTAAGTATGGCCGTCGTTCCCGCGTCGATATTGAATAAATCACGTAGTTTGCGTAAGTCGTTCGTGAATGGCCATTTACGTTAACGTCTAAACAAATGACGTCCGTGCGACGTCATTTAGCGCAATGCACGTCGGGTAATTTTCCCTACGGAGCATGCGCAGTAGGTTCGGCGCGGGAACGCGCCTAATTTAAATGGTGCCCGCCCCATTTGAATTAGGCGGGCTTGCGCCGATCGGATTTACGTTACACCTCCGCAAGTTTACAGGTAAGAGTTTTGAGAATCAGGCACTTATGCTCTAAACCTGCGGCGGTGTAACGTAAATGGGATACGTTACGCTGCCGTGGAGTAACGTAATTCTATGTGAATCTGGCCCATAGCGCCTACAAAATAGGGGATAGATTTATGATTTTTTTTTTAATTTTATTTTTTTTACTAGTAATGGCGGCGATCTGTTTTTTTTTTTTTTGTCAGGCCTGCGATATTGCGGCGGACAAATCGGACACTTTTGACACAACTTTGGGACCATTCACATTTATACAGCGATCAGTGCTATAAAAATGCACTAATTACTGTATAAATGTGACTGGCAGGGGTTAACACTAGGGGGTGAGGAAGGGGTTAAATGTATTCTCTGGGTGTGTTCTAACTGTGTGGGGGGGAGGGGGCTGACTGGGGGAGGTGACCGATGCTGTATCCCTATGTACAAGGGACACAGCATCGGTCTCTCTCCCTGACAGGACGTGGAGCTCTGTGTTTACACACAGAGCTCCACGTCCCTGCTGTCACCGCCGATCGCAGGTACCTGGCGGACATCGCGGCTGCCAGGCACGCGCATCGGCTTCCCAGCGATGCGCCGGGCAAATTGTTTCCCCGCTGCGCGACCCCAGCGGCGCGCACGGGGAATGAAAACAACAGGACGTCCAGGGACGTCCTCCCGGCACTTGAGAGCTGTGCTGTGGACGTCTTTCGTCTACAGCGCGGGTCTCAAGTGGTTAAAGGAGTTGTAAAGGATTTTTTTTTTTGCTGAAATGACTGTTTACAGGGTATAGAGACATAATAGTTAACTGATTCCTTTTAAAAACGATTAAAAATAGATAAAAATCAATCATATAATGTACCTGTAGTTTCTAGTTTCGTTTTTGCATGTTATTTCCTGCCTCTGTGCTGTACAGAGCCATAGAGCAGTGATGGTTTGGAAAACGAAACTAGAAACTCCCAGTACTGTGGTGATCAGGAAACAGACAACCAGGAAGTGTCCAGAACAGAGAAGAATTACAGCAACATCAGAGCAAAAACGAACAATGAGGACATGAAACCAGGACTGCAGTAAGGTAAAGGAAGCTATTTAGCTAAAAAAAAAAATCTTTAGTGACCCTTTAAAGCATGTATGTGCTTAAAGCTGAACTCCAGCCTCCCCTCCGGTCCTGCACAGGTTTTTTTTTCAGCAGGAACGTGGGGGCAGGGCCGACGCTGCCAGTAGGGGGCGCAGCCACTGCCGCTGACTTCCCTACTAGCCTGGACGGCAGCGGCGGCCCGTAATTCACAGGGCAGGTGCACCGCGCCCCTATACATGCGTCCGGCCACCTAATTTACATGCGTGATTAGAGCCTGAGGCTCTTATAAGGCTTAAAAAAAAAAGGATGGGCTCTGGGCACAGAGCCCACCCAGTTGTGTGACAATGGCGAATTAATATTCGCTATTGTCACACTGATTCTCCTCTCGGGCCAATCAAGAAGCGTGTCCTAATGCCCCGTACACACAATCCGAAAATCGGATGACAGAATATATCAGGAGATTAAAGAGGAAGTAAACCCTCTTTTTTTTTAAAACACCATGCAAGGCAAAGGCATAATGAGCTAGTAGCTCATTATGAAGTACTCACCTGAGATCAAAGCCCCGCAGCGGTGCTCGGTCACCTCCTCTGTCGGCACCATCTCTCCATGCGTCACTTCCGCATATCGCGGCTCCGACAGGTAAGCCTTAATCTAGGCTTACCTGTAGGTTAAAGTGGTCTGTACGAGTTTACAACCACTTGAAAACCATTGCTTTTACAAAAATAATTGTCACCAAGGCAAAGGTTTTACTGTTCATTCCACAAATTCAAAATGAGTGGAACCATGCAGTATAATTTTGAGAAAACTGTGAGGTTTGTTTAGCCACTGCACGCTGATATACGTTGGCAGAATGGCAGCGGTAGGGAAATGGGCGTACCTGTATGTCCCCTTTAAGAATGCGTGTGGTGGGCGCGCCGCCACACTCCCTGTGATTGTGCCCGCGGGATCCGCGGACTTGATGTCCGATCGGGTCACAGAGAGGCAGAACAGGGGGATGCCTGTGTAAACAAGGCATTTCCCTGTTCTGTCTAGTGACAGGACACTGATCATCTGCTCCCTGCAATCGGGAGCAGCGATCAGTGTCGTGTCACAGTTAGGCCGCCTACACGCGGTCGGTCCAAACCGATGAAAACGGCCTGAAGTCCAGTTTCATCGGGCCAAACCGACCGTGTGTACGGCCCATCGGTTTGTTGTCCTTCGGACAAAATTTAGAGAACTTGCTTTAAAATCGAACCGATGGACCGCTGACCGATAGGTCAAAACTGATGGTAAGTACACAACATCCATCCCCTGTCATCTCCCTGCGAGGATCATCAAAAGGCCCTGGCTGGGGTTTGCAGCCGCAAGCTCTCCATTGCTTGCCATCCGGTAAGCCTCCATCCTTTATTTAGTGGTGTTGGTCACCACATATGATTTCAACATATGAATTTATTTTCTACATTGAAGAACCTGCTTACAATCATTTTTGATTGATACAAAGACTTTACTGCTAGTTATGTGGTTCATTCCCTTCTAAACTTTGGGTCTTTGCAATTTTATTTTCATTAATTTTGTTCTTTGTTATCAATTGTTTGTTTTAGCTTAACCTTTATTAATAGCGCAACATTTTCTTTTCCAAGTACACAAAAGCATCGGTTCAAAAAAAGCTCAGAATCAAGTCGACGCATGCTAGGACACTCTTAACCCCTAGTTGTTAACCCCTTCCCTGCCAGAGTCATTTACCGAGTAATCAGTGCATTTTTATAGCACTGACCTCTGTATAAATGTAAATGGTCCCAAAATAGCGCCAAAAGTGTTGCAGTCATGATAAAAATCGCTGTCATTACTAGTAAAAAATATATATATATCTATATATATAAAACTCAACGTGTGTGTGTATGTATGTATGTATGTATGTATGTTCCAGCATCACGTCCAAACGGCTAAAGATATTAACATGAAACTTGGCACACATGTTACTTATATGTCAGCAACAAACATAGGATAGGTGGTTTAACCCTTACCCACCCCCATTTGCCATGGTCGGGGTTTTTCTTTAAAGTCCCATTCAACTCTATGGGAAATACATGTTACTTCATAACTTCCAAACGGCTGTACATATTTCCATAACACTTGGTCACATGTTACTTATATGTCCACTTAAACTATAGGATAGTTAATTTATCCCTTAACTGCCCCCATTTGTGAGGGTCGGGGTTTTTGTTTAAAGTCCCATGCAAATCAATGGGAAATGTATGTTCCCACATAACTTCTGTACGCCTGGAGATATTTCAATAATACCTGCTACACATATTACTTATATGCCAAATAAAAATATATGACAGTTAAATTAACCCTTACCTACACCCTTATATAAAAGATGGGTATATTTATATTACTATGATTTTCCTCCCCAAAAGGTTAAGATAGGAAGACCGGGCAACGCCGGGTATTCAGCTAGTATATTAATAAAAATGCCATAATTTCTATGCCCTATTTTGTAAACGCTATAACTTTTGCGCAAACCAATCAATGAACGCTTATTGTGATTTTTTTTTACCAAAAATATGTAGAAGAATACGTATCGGCCTTAACTAAGGAAAAAAAATGTTTTTATATATTTTTGGAGGATATTTATTATAGCAGATTGTTTTGTTTTTCTAAATTGTCGCTCTATTTTTGTTTAAAGCGCAAAAAATAAAAACCGCAGAGGTGATCAATTACATCCAAAAGAAAGCTCTATTTGTGGGGAAGAAATGACGTCAATTTTGTTTGCACGACCGCGCAATTGTCATATTAAAGCGACGCAGTACCGAATCACAAAAAGTTCTCTGGTCAGGAAGGGGGTAGATTCTTCCGGGGCTGAAGTGATTAAAGATGAGTCGCACAGATCAAGGCTTTTTTCTTTGAATTAATCTCTTGTTTTTCTCAACGGATCTGTGTTACCTCAGTCCTTCTGGATATGTGCCACAGCAGTGTCTTTTATTTATTTTTTGCTTCTTTTGCTTTTTTGATCACAATTGACAGCGCTGCCTTGATGAAAGGGGAGCCATCATGGCTCTGAAGCATTACATCTTTTTCGGTACCTAATAAAAGCTGGCATTGTGCTGGTGAGTGGTGATGTCTGCTAATCACCTGAACTCACCATACTTATTAAAGTCTGACCATACCATCTCCTTCAGATTTACCAAACATACAGGGCCGGATTCAGGTAGCCCAGCGTAATGATGTGCGGGCGTAACGTATTCATAAATAATACGCAAGTTCCGTATTCATAAAGAATACACAAGTTCCCTATTCATAAAGAATACGCAAGTTCCGTATTCATAAAGAATACACAAGTTCCGTATTCATAAAGAACTTGCGCCCTAAGTTACGGCGGCGTAACGTATGTGGGCCGGCGTAAGCCCGCCTAATTCAAATGGGGATGATGTGGGCGTGTTTTATTTAAATTAATGGTGACCCCACGTATTTTACGTTTTTTACGAACGGTGCATGCGCCGTTCGTGAAAGAATCCCAGTGCGCATGCTTGAAATTCTGCCGCAAATCGTCATTGCTTTCGACGTGAACGTAAATTACGTCCAGCCCTAGTCCAGCGAACGACTTACGCAAAACGACGTAAAAAAAATCAAAATGGTGGCTGGCATGATGTTCCTGACAGGTAAGCTTTAACAAGAGCACCATCCATTGTTCTACACTACAGCACCCACAACTCACAGGTCTGTATGCTATATGGAGTGCATCAGGTTTCTTAAAGTAGAAGTATGGCCAAGTTTGTTCTGCACTCCTGTGACGTCACACAGCTGGTCCAGGCTCCTGAAATATCCCAACCACATGGTCGGGATTAACACAGATGCCTGGACCGGCACCTGGCTCAGCCTCTCATCTATCTGCTGAGAGGCTGAGCCAGTCCCTCCCACCCCCTCCATAGTCGTGTTCCAGTGAGCACTGGAGGGGAGAGCAGAGAGCCACTGACTGACAGTCACAGCTCCGTGCTCTGAACGGAAGGGGAGAACTAAGGGCCAGATTCACAAAGGAGATACGACGGAGTATCTCAGATACTCCGTCGTATCTCTCAGAGTATCTATGCAACTGATTCATAGAACCAGTTACGCATAGATATCCCTAAGATCCGACAGGTGTAATTGTTTTACACTGTCGGATCTTAGGATGCAGTACCGCGGCCGCCGCTGGGGGGAGTTCGCGTCGTAAACCAGCGTCGGGTATGCAAATTAGGAGTTACGGCGATCCACGACGGTTTTTCGCGTTCGCTATGTCGCCGCTAGTCTAGTTTCCCGTCGCAAAGTTAGTCGTCGTTTTTGTACAACTTTGTGTATTTATTGACAGTTCTGGGAATAGTTTTATTTTTTCTTGTCCACTTCCTGCTCCGCAGCTTCCTTGGCTCTCTTGGCGCGGATGCCAAAGAGGCGTGCGTTGGCTCAGTGTATGGTCGTCGTTTTTGGTGCCTTAACTTTACACAGCAATCGTATTGCTGTATAAAGTATGGCCGTCGTTCCCGCGTCAAAATTTAAAAATTCACGTCGTTTGCATAAGCCGCCCAGGAATACGGAATTACGCTACGCGCGTCGCGGTTCGAAAAAATGACGTCACTTCACGCAAAGCACGGCGGGATTTACGAAACGGAGCATGCGCAGTAGGTCCGGCGCGGGAGCGCGCCTAATTTAAATGGCACACGCCCATTTAAATTACGCGGGCTTACGCCGGAGGCCGCCGGCGTAGTTTTCATCGCAAGTGCTTTGTGAATCAGGCACTTGCGATGAAAACTTGCGGCGGTGTAATGTATCTACGATACGTTACGCTGCCGCACTTCTACCTGAATCTGGCCCTAAGCAATCGGTGGTGTTTGATCGCTCAGTTCTCACTGCAGAGCCGACGGGGGACAGATGAAGTATTCAATCGATGCTGAATCCACCTAGGTGAGTATAATTGTTTGTTTTTGTTACATCCTAAACTTCTCTTTTAAATGTTTATTGCTGCTTTCAAGAACAACTAGTCCACTCTTGGCTACATACGGATTAAAAATGTAAATTATAAATATCCCATTTCCCATACACTGGAGATTTCCAGAACAGTTAATATAAAATGTGACATTCTGCGATTAGATGATGACATTCTATTCTTTCTTATCATTTTTTATTTCATTAATATGTTCATTTCAACTGAGTTGATTTCGACCTTGCTGGAAATTAATGCGATTTTAATAAAGCCTCCTCATCTTCAGTGAAACTAGAACTATTAATTAAAAGTTTCATTTTTTAGAAGGAGAAGAAAAAAAAGGAAAAAAATCTTATTAGCAGAAGATTTACAGGTCAGCAATATGACATCCTTTATTTCCCATCAACCGTTTAATAAACCCTCTGAGACCCAAGACAATTATGCATTATCAAAAATATTTGTAAGGAGGATCTGAAGAAAATTGGATTTAAATTTGGAGTTTATTACCAAAGTTTGTTAGACTAATGCCGCGTACACACGTTCACTTTTTGCGATGAAAAAAAATGTCATTATTTATCATGAAAAAAATGACATTTTTCCAACTTCATCATTGAAAATGATGTTGCCCACACACCATCGTTTTTGAAAAATGATGAACAAAGCGACGGCACTCTAAGGGGGAAGTTCTATTCGCCTTGAGGCTGCTTTTAGCTGGTTACTTGTTAGTAAAAGATGATTCGTGCTTTTTTGTCTGTTACAGCGTGATGAATGTGCTTACTCCATTATGAATGGTAGTTTTACCTCCCGTCTCATAACTTGCTTCTGGGCATGTGCGGGTTTAAAACTTCGTTTTTGCCCACACACGATCATTTTTTACGACACAAAAAATTACATTTTAAAAAATGACATAAAAAATTGAAACATGTTCGAATTTTTTTTTGGACGTTTTTCAGAAGACAAAAAGCCCACACACGATCATTTTAAATGACGTTTTTAAAAATGTCATTTTTTTTCATCACAAAAAGTGATCGTGTGTACGGGGCATCAAAGTAGATTGATGCAGCATTTGTATTTTGTTGAGAAAATCTGTCAAGCAGCTGGTATTGCAGACCATGGGCCAGATTCACAGAAGAGATACGCCATCGTATCTCTGTGATACGCCCGTCCTAACTATGCGTCACGCATAGATAGCCCTAAGATCCGACAGGTGTAATTGACTTACACGGTCGGATCTTAGGATGCAATTCTAGGCCGGCCGCTAGGTGGCGATTCCATAGCGGTCGGCGTAGAATATGCAAATGACTTGTTACGGCGATCCACGAAGATCCGTGCGTTCGTCGCAATCTCGTACGTCGTCGCTCGTCAGTTTTTCCCGTCGCAAAGTTACACCTGCTTTAACATGGCTTATCTTTAGATCAGCCATGTTAAAGTATGGCCGTCGTTCCCGCGTCGAATTTCGATTTTTATTTTTTTTTTGCGTAAGACGTCCGGGAATATGAAATGCCGTTACGCACGTCGCAGTTAAAAAAAACGTTGTGGCGCCGTAATTTCGCGCAAAGCACGTCGGGAAATTTGAACACGGAGCATGCGCAGAACGTTCGGCGCGGGAAGGCGCCTAATTTAAATGGTGCCCGCCCCATTTGAATTAGGCGGGCTTGCGCCGAGCGGAATTACGTTACACCGCCGCAAGTTTACAGGTAAGAGCTTTGTGAATCAGGCACTTACGCTGTAAACCTGCGCCGGTGTAACGTAAATCAGATACGTTACGTCGCTCGGGAGCAACGTAATTGTACCTGAATCTGGCCCCATATTCTTAATATGCTAGTTGCTGGGCTGTGATATTCAAAGCCATAATCCAGGAAAACAGTATAATAAGTGTTCCGACTTCACTCTGTATCCTACATTAGTATCCTTGTTTACCAATCTTGTTCACCTATCCCTCCCACCCACCACTCTCTCTACCCATTCACAAGTCAAAAAATGGCTGGGGTGATGAGCTGTGGTGGGGCATATTATTTGTGGTGGGGATCCCCTGGCCAAACTTAAAGTGGATGTAAACTTGATTTTTTTTTCCCTAATGAAGACTTCTACCTGGTACAGTAGAGGATATCAATTCATCTGTGCCCAGTCTTGCCACAAATAGTTAATCCAGCTCTGAGCAATCCTTTTGTCTTTTTTAAGTAAGATAATAAAAACAACATACATATAAGTTTGTGTCGCCACATCCCCCACTGCTGTGACTGACATCTCATTTCTTTATCTCATGAATGAGCATGAGAGCAGAGAGTGTGTTACGATTCCAGCTTCACATCCCTCCACCTTTCTTCTCCAGCTCTACCAGGATTGGCTGCTCCACACCTCAGCATGATTGGGCATGCTGAAGTCATGTGGTGCCTTTTCAGAGGTTTGACTGGATGTTACTCATCATGGGGCGTGATCCTTGAGATCAGCAGAAGATCAGTGTGACTGAGGAGGATATTCATGGTGCAGTCAAATTCCAGAGCCAGCGGAAAGAGCAGTTGGCGAGTATAGAGGTGGGAGACCCACCAATTCCAGAGTTTTGCGGGGCTCCTACTGCTGAAGAGGGTGATATTTGCAAGGTAGGGATACATGCAGAAGGCTTGCATTTATATATACATTAATACTGTGCTATTAGATTATACTGGGTGAGTGGTGGGTTTACATCCACTTTAAGCTTTGTATCTACCTTGCAAAATAAGCATAATCAAAGATGTATCACCAGGCAAAGTGACCATCCCCGGAGTCTTCGGGACCTTGTGAGAACCTGATGGTGGACCCAAGTGTTCACATCATCCGGTAGCAACATGGGCGATCATAGAAGGACCCTTCCACTTTTTAGTTCATAAGAAGAAATAGGACTCTGGTTCTTCATGTGATCGCTGACTCAGGTGGGTTTGGGGTCTGTAACGACACCCCGAGTATGAAAGGGGTTAAAGTCGTTTAGGACATTCCATTCCCGAACACAAAGGCAGCTACCGAACACTCCAATCAGCCGAACAAGAAACCCATACGAATAATTCTCCCCCAAGTACGAGACAAGGTTATGTGTTGAGGGTCAAGCAAGAATCAGACTTTATTGAAAGGAATACAAGTCTTATATACAGTAAAAGAGGAGGTGCATACCTCCTGCTCATATTACTCTGAAAATACACCTGTGACCAGACCTAATTAACATGAGCTAATTAACTAATCCCTTTAAGCAGCCTGGTCATTGTTATGATAAATCAGGATTCCACTACAGGTCAGACGTGTTGTCACAGAGCTTCACACAGAAGAGGATACATTATCATAAGTTTAAACACAAGACATATTCTCATAATAGCAGGAGCTCCACTAGGAGTCGGCCCATCTCCTACATTGTACAGAGGCCAATGTGATCAGCTCTTTAAATTAACATGTTGAGTTCAGAATCATACAAACCAAGAATAGTCTTTACATATATCCTGGGAGATATTGTGGATAAATAGTACTGTCCCATTTTACGTAATCCAAGATATAATTTTCTCAGTCACCCTATGCCAGGATAGCACAGCTTGACTTAGACATTAGGGGCCAGATTCACAAAGAGATACGACGGTGTATCTCCAGATACACCGTCGTATCTCTGACTTACATTGGTCCTATCTATGCGTCTGATTCATAGAATCAGTTACGCATAGATATGGCTAAGATCCGACAGTGTTACACTGTGTTACACTGTCGGATCTTTTTTTCAATTTAAAAATGGCGCCGGGGGCGTTCCCGCTGATTTACCTTGAATTATATGTAAATCAGCGAGATACGCAAATTCACGAACGTACGCGGACCCGACGCAGTCTTCTTACGACGTTTCCGTAGCGGCGTACCCGTCGTATACTTACCCCTGCTTTTATCAGGCGCAGCCAATGTTAAGTATAGCCGGCGTTCCCGCGTCGAATTTGAATTTTTTAACGTTGTTTGCGTAAGTCGTTCTAGAATACGGATGGACGTCGTTTACGTAAGCGTCGAAACCACTGACGTCCTAGCGACGTCAGTGGGAGCAATGCACGCCGGGAAATTCCCCGGACGGCGCATGCGCATTTAAATGGGCGCGGGAACGCGCCTGATTTAAATAGTACACTCCCCCTAGCCACGGAATTTGAATTCCGCCGGGGGATTTAGGATCCGCCGCCGCAAGTTTGGAGGTAAGTGTTTTGTGAATTAGCCACTTGCCTCTCAAACTTGCGGGAGCGGATCTTAAATCACGTAGATCGAGCGGATCTATAGATCCGCTGATCTACGTAAATCTGGCCCAAGATGTGCATGGGGAGCTAAAACAAGGGTATCCCATCCAAGGGATTCTGAGTTCCACAGGCCCTCCAGTCACAGGGTCATATAATTGTTTTCTTTTTTTACCGACTAGGGTGAAAAACCAAGATGGGGTGTATTGTTTGTAGTGGGGTTCCCCAGGCCAGAGGATGTCAGTCTTACATCACAATGGCATTCCCCTAAACTTCAAGGGTGCTGAATGGAACAGGATGGGTAACAGTCACAGGAGATAGATACAGACTGGAGTACACTGGGAACACTGAAAAAACAAGCAGCACAGGAAATTCCAGGGTCACAGACATAACACTGGGGCCCCGTACACACGGTCGGACAAAACCGATGAGAATGGTCTGACGGACCGTTTTCATTGGTTCACCGCTGAAGTGGCCTGATGGTCTTATGTGTGTACACACCATCAGTTCAAAATCCTATCGGGTCAGAACGCGGTGACGTAAAACACACAACGTGCTGAAAAAAACGAAGTTCAATGCTTCCAAGTATGCGTCGACTTGATTCTGAGAATGCGCGGGTTTTGAACCGATGCTTTTCTGTACTAACCATCGGTTTGGACCGATCGGGCAGCGGTCCATTGGTTCGGTTTTGAAGCATGTTTTAACATTTTGGACCGAAGGAAAACAGACCAATGGGCTATACACACGGTCGGTTTGGACCGATGAAACTGAACCTCGGTCCATTCTCATCGGTTTTGTCCGACCGTGTGTACAAGGCCTGGGAGGCACTGGAGTTTACAAGAGAAGTTGTTAAGGGAACACATGGAATCCGGCTGCTACCCTGTGGATGCATTTTTTGAACTCCAAGCCACATGCCAGCTATCTCTTTGATTTGCTATGGTACCAGCGGATGTAGAAGGCCAGTGATTGCACACATAGCGGGAAAAAACGGTGCTAGAACCTGGAACAAGCGAGTGTGAAACTCCTGCCCACAGCAGACTGATATCATCATTTTAGTTATGGTGGAGCTCTATTAGAATATTATATGGCTACTGTATATTGTGACATATTAGGAATTGAGTCACACAGACCTGTAAAGGTCCACTTTAATAAAATATAACATTAATGGTCTTTTGGGTAAATTTATGAAAGATCCTTGACAGCTTTCTAACACACTGCTGTTTGCGGAGAATAATGGATTACCGTGCACACTTGCTAAAGACCAGCACACAACATTAGAGAGTGATGAAACAAGATAAATGGCTTGAAAAGTGGAAAAGTTTGTTGCATGTTCGCACCTCATGGGTCTTCTTCAAATTAGCACCATCCTGACAGGGCCCGCTGCGAGCCGCCTCAGGAATAAAAGTGTAGAGAATGGAGATGTCAAAGTGACGGCAACAGCTGATGGCATTCACTGGATGTGTATTGAATTGCATTTTTAGAGCTCTGAACAGTACGTCTCAGTTGTTTTAGTGAATGTCAAGCTTGCTTTGCTTGTACTGGACACCAAACATCTGAACTGACAGCGTGATTAGCTCCCGTAGTTGGCGATGATGGATTCTCCTTCACATGTAAATTACGGGTGATGTTTTGTGCTGTTGAGGGGAAAATACAAGATGCCAAAAGCAAAGAAATGCTTCTATTATTCCGGACAGTTTTTTTTTTTTTTTCTATAAAGAATTCTCAAAACATGAAGGATTTAGATGTAGCTTGTTTGAATATCAGTTTTCATAATTTAGAAGTTAGGTGGTTAGCATGAAAGCCTAGTGTCCCTGGGGACCTGGGTTCAGTTCACACCAGGCTGAGAACATTTAAAGCAGTATAAAACCCGAAAACAAAAAAAATATATAATATTTTGCAGCTTATCCGTTCTTAACCAGTTCAGCCCCGGAAGATTTGGCTGCCCAATGACTGGGCCATTTTTTGCGAAACGGCACTGCGTGGCTTTAACTGACAATTGCGCGGTCGTGCGACGCTGTACCCAAACAAAATCAACGTCCTTTTTTTCCCCACAAAGAGAGCTTTCTTTTGGTGGTATTTAATCACCTCTGCTGTTTTTATTTTTTGCGTTATAGACATAAAAAGAGCGACAATTTTGAAAAAAACACATTGGGGCAGATCCACAAAAGAATTACGCCGGCGTATCTATTGATACACCGCGTAATTTTAAAGTTCCCGCGCCGTATCTTTGTTTTGTATCTACAAAACAAGATACGACGGCATCTGGGATCGATCCGACAGGCATACGTCTTAGTACGCTGTCGGATCTTAGGTGCATTTTTTCTGCCAGCCGCTAGGTGGCGTTTCCGTCGAATTCCGCGTTGGGTATGCAAATTAGCTAGTTACGGCGATCCACAAACGTACGTCTGGCCGGCGCATTTTTTTACGTCGTTTGCGTTCGGCTTTTTCCGGCATATAGTTACCCCTGCTATTATTAATTTTTTACGTCGTATGCGTAAGTCGTTCGCGAATAGGGATTTGTGTAGAATGACATCACCGTCATAAGCATTGGCTTGTTCCGGTTTATTTTTGAGCATGCGCACTGGGATACCCCCACGGACGCCGCATGCGCCGTTAAAAAAAAAACGTTGTTTACATCGGGTCACAACGTATTTACATAAAACACGCCCCCATCACATCCATTTGAATTCCGCGCCCTTATGCCGCCAAAGATACACTACGCCGCCGTAACTTACGGTGCAAATTCTTTGAGGATTCGGAAAAAAAAAAGAAGGTACGGCGGCGTAGTGTATCTTAGATACGCTACGCCCGGCGGAGAGAAGCGCCAATCTACGTGGATCTACCCCATACTGTATAAGTCGTGGCATCACATTAATTTTTATTCAATTAAAGTCATAAAGTCATACCAAACCATGTGAAAACCTCCCTATCCCAACGCTGGAAGTCAATCTTAAACTGTGGAGTCTGTGGGGCAAAAATAAGTGCAAAGAGCCTTTGATTCTTTTGTTCGGGATTACAACTTCAGTTTTTAACGTGAATTGTTAGGCCCCATGCACCTGGGACGCTGTTAAACTCGCGTTCAGAGGCAGTTGGACACTTTTTTCAACTGCCCCTGAACTCATTCAATGTTATCCTATGTGTCCATGTACACAGTCTTGTTTATATGCAGTTGCGTTTAACCTTTTTTTTCTGAAAGCAAAAAAATGGGTTCAGACGCAAAAATGTCCACGTTTCAGACGCAAAACGTGGCCGAACTACGCAAAACGCAGCTAAATGTGGTACCGGCATTTTGCTGCGATTTCGTTTATAAGCGTTTTTAAAGGTGACCTTTTTTTTTACATAAAAAATTAAAAAAATTATGGCAAGTGATGAAAAACCATTAAAAAAATATATAAAAAAAAATGTAATTGCTTGCATTGTATTGTGGACAATACACAACTTGTGGCAGGTGATGTGGCAAGTGGACAATCCACAACTTGTGGCAAGTGGACAATACACAACTTGTGGCAGGTGACGTGGCAAGTAGACAATCCACAACTTGTGGCAAGTGGACAATCCACAACTTGTGGCAAGTGGACAATACACAACTTGTGGCAGGTGACGTGGCAAGTAGACAATCCACAAATTGTGGCAAGTGGACAATCCACAACTTGTGGCAAGTGGACAATCCACAACTTGTGGCAAGTGGACAATCCACAACTTGTGGCAGGTGATGTGGCAAGTGGACAATCCACAACTTGTGGTAAGTGGACAATCCACAACTTGTGGCAAGTAGACAATCCACAAATTGTGGCAAGTGGCCAATCCACAACTTGTGGCAAGTGGCCAATCCACAACTTGTGGCAAGTGGCCAATCCACAACTTGTGGCAAGTGGACAATCCACAACTTGTGGCAGGTGACGTGGCAAGTAGACAATCCACAAATTCTGGCAAGTGGACAATACACAACTTGTGGCAAGTGGACAATGCACAACTTGTGGCAGGTGATGTGGCCAGTGGACAATCCACAACTTGTTGCAGGTGACGTGGCAAGGTGATGTGGCAGGTGACGTGGCAAGTAGACAATCCACAACTTGTGGCAGGTGATGTGGCAAGTGACACTCTAAATACAAGTACACTGCTGCTCTCTGAGCTGATAGTCACTTTGGTGGTCTCACAAAATGGCTGAAATGGTTAAATAATGGTTTCTAAACGCCGGTTTTAGCCTTTAAAAACATGCGTTTAGCAGAGTTTGCACCGGCGTCCCATGTGCATTGGGACAATTTGTTTTTTGTTTTTGTGGGCTTGCTGGTTACGGTCCAGAAAGAGTGTAACACCGCTCAGACTGTATAAAGATTTCCTGCGGGCTCAGGACCGACATTGCGAGTGCCCACGGGTGGAGGGGAAGGAGAAGAGCAGACACACGTCTGTTCTCATTCCCTTCTTGCTGTGACCCGGAATGCTATGTTTATGATGTCACTTCCGGGTCAGCCTCTCAGTGTCCCCGGCTAGCATAGGTGGGAGGGGATGTATTGTGAAGAGATCTGCATCGCAATACATTCAGTGGAGCCCAGAGGAAACATGCATGTTTTTTTTAGAGAACCTGTCACCTAAAAATTATCACATAGGGGACTTTTTGTGATGTGATAAAAAAAGTAAAGCAAAAACTAAAACGTTACACACAAGCACAAAAAATCCCCCCCAAAAAATGTTGAGACCCCCCACATATACGCACGTACAAACGTAAACACATTGGTGGGGGGCTCCTAAGCATGAAAACGTTGATTGCGATACACATGTTACATATCAAAATGTGCAAGAGAGCAATTTTTCTAGCACCAGACCTCCTCTGTAACCCTAAACTGATGACCTATGGGAAGCGTTGACTATAGAAAATATAGGATACAGAAGTTTATCGCCATTTCACTGCCGCACCCAAATTACATTTTTGACATGTTGGCTATCTATTTACTCGGTGTAACCCCGTCCTTTATATTTTACCAAAAATGAGGGTAGTTTATTGTGTTTGTTTGCCCTAAAATTCACTTTAGTGTGTATAGACCTTTGCAGTAATATCAAGTAACATAACAAAAATTAAACTACCACTATTTTATTCTCTAGGGTGTCTGCTTTCAGAAAATATATAATGTTTGGGGGTTTTATGTAATCTTCAGGCCTAAAATTATTTTTTAAATGTGTGCAAAGAATGCAAAAGCGGCTCTGGCAGTGGAAAGCACAGCTAAGCAAACAGGTGAAATAAATTAATAGAAATTGCTTTACTTGCCAAAGGATTTGTATTTCTGACCACCCAGGCTTGAGACAGCTCTGTCACTCAGTAATTTTCCATCTAGGAGCCCTAATTTTTCTCTGGATGTGGAATGGTTATTTGGGGGGAACCCCACGTAATTTTTTTTTTAAATTGACGGCGGGGTTCCCCTTAATATCCATACCAGACCTGAAGGGCCTGGTAATTGAATTTGGGGGGACCCCCATGCTTTTTTTTAATGAATGAATTCCCTATGAATCGCCGGAGCCGACAATTAATTATAGCCGCAAGTCCGATTTTCAGCCCTGGTTCACACTGGGCTGCGGGAGTGAAGCTGTGTGAGTTCAGCTGAACTCGCACGGCTTCACTCCCGCTGGCAGTCCCGATTTCGGCTGCAATTTAAGAGACATCTGTGCAGGTTTCTGCACAGATGTCAATGTAAATCGTAGCCCGGAATCGCAAAAAGTAGTACAGAAACTACTTTTTGAAATCGGTGCAGTGCCGCAGATGCGGCGTCGCACCGATTAGGATGGTGTCATTGCCGGCAAATGCCGCCGATTTGAGATGCGATTTCACATGTGAAATCGCATCTCAAATCAAAGCAAATCGTACCCAGTGTGAACCTGGGCTCAATGCCTTTTTTTCCTTTCAGAAATGACACTTTGTGCAGGGACAGTTCTATGTATGGGAAACATGCAATATTTCACATGCTAACTTTACACCCCCCCTAGGTACGAAATTTAAAGTAATATTACACTTTTATTGTTTCACTTTTAGCATTATTAAATTCACTTGATACATGTCCCCTGGGGCAGGACCCGGGTCCCCAAACACTTTTTAGGACAATAACTTGCATATTAGCCTTTAAAATTAGCACTTTAGATTTCTCCCATAGACTTTAACAGGGTGTTCCGCGGCTTTTCGAATTTGCCGCGAACACCCCAAATTGTTCGCTGTTCGACGAACAGGCAATGTTCGACTCGAACTCGAAGCTCATCCCTACTCTGAACTAGGAGGGTGCTACAAATATATTGAGAAAAACAGAGTTGCATTAATGTGTGTATTTTTATATACTCCAGAAGCTCCAAAGTTTGTACTTATTCTTAACAAGCAATAAAAGAGCCTTGAAACAAGTCCTTATTGATCTCTCTAGCTGCATGTACTGTGAAGTGATTCATCCTCAAAAGGTCCACAAGGTCCTAGTCCTAGAACAAAGGCTCTGAAATCATTTTCAATCAGTGTCTAAGAGCTTAGAAACCCCTGCTGTCTTCTTTGAAAACAATGCTTTTTTTGTATTGACTCACACATTTATTGTTTCACAAGCAGGATATTACATTTATGATGCTTAAAACAACAAAATTATTTAATTTAGATGCTGAAAGTCCCCTGATAGTCCAATTTAATAAAGAAGGAATGCAAGAGATTTACAATATTTTTGCTTTGGTAGCATACAGTGCAAATCTCAAAAAAAGCCATTGCAGACTTTAAATTAAAAAAAAAAAAATTGTTAAATAAGGATAACTTTATCCTTTATCAGCAAATCAATTTTAAGTTTATTATTTTTGCCATCGTTAAAGCAGAGGTTCACCCTAAATTCCAACTTTCTCTTAATTTAACCACTACCCATCGACTATACACAATTGGCAAGATTCAGAAAGAATATACGTCGGCGTATCTGGATACGCCGCCGTAATTTCAAATGTGCGCCGTCGCATCTTTATGCCGTTTCACAAAGCGAGATACGCCCCAAAACATGGCTTCAGCCGTCTGACGTAACTTGCCTACGCCTACGCCGGCGTATCGTGGGCGCATAGTTACGCTGGACGCATTCGGCGTTCCCATTATAATATACTTAGCGGCAATGCACACTGGGAAATTTAGGCGCCCGGCACATGCGCAGTTCGCAAAAAACGTGAAAAACGTAAAGTCAAGCACAATTAGCATACAACACACCCCCCTAACACACATTTGAATTTGGCGCCCTTACGCCCGCCCGCTTTAGGCTATGCCGCCGTAACATAGCAGGCAAGTACATTGAGAATCATGTACTTGCCTAGCTAACTTACGGCGGCGTAGCCTAAACACGCTAAGCTACGCCGCCGCAAGTTTAGGCTATTGTGTGTGAATCTACCTAATAGCTTCCAACTGTCCTTGATTTAATTTGTCCCTCATTTTGGTCTGATCTATATAGATGTATATAAAATGCACTTTTTATCTTTCAAAAAGTGTTTCCCAGTGCTTCATCCAATTTGTAAATTGCTGCATTTTGTTGTGGAAATTTTATGAAGATGTATTTAATATGTATTGTCATAGTGTCACCCATTGTTGGTTCTCCCGCAAACCACTCTAAAGAGCTGACTGGGGCGGACTGAGACTGGTTGAGATAAACTTCCTGATTTGGAGAAGGGTGTTTGTGGAGTGGGGGTGTCGGCCGGCGAAAGGGCCCCTGTGTCATGCACAGATATTCGCCTGTGGGATGCGTCCACTCTGCAAACGCATTGTCTGTTTAGCGGATATATGCTCTTGTCATCTCTCGGTGCCTGATCAACACTGTATTGTGACGTGAGCATACACCTGCAGATAAGCTCCCCTCATCAGGAACTGGGTTCATTGGTTATTGTATTATTACTGTATCGTCATTGTATCATATCATATCTTGTTGTTGTTGTATTATATTGTATTATATGTATCCCTGTCGGAAGGGTTATCATATATTGTCACATCCATATATGGGCATTTGCTGTGTGGAGCCCATGGAGGAGGTCACATGTGGGACATCACTTCCTATGGTCACATGCTGTGACCTCCTCCAATCAGCTGTGGTTTGTGAAGGCTTTTGTGATAATAAAAGGACGCTGAATGGGCGTCGGCAAGGGGGTCTTGCTGTGATGCTGAGATGAGAACAGTTGGTGTTTCTTGACTTGAATGAATGGCAGACCAAATGCATGGTGAGTGAAACTTTTAGCTTTAAGATGGATTATTTCAATAAGATGAAGTGTGTGCTTATAGCACAAGGCAAAATGGCTGTGTGCTCTGCATACAACCAATTTTGGCACATCAATTTGTAAATTTGAAAAGACAATATAAAGAAATACAGTAGGTGAACGCGATATTGTGTCAATCTCGCTCCCTTTCTCGGCGAGATTGAGCACCTACGAGCCCCATCGCGGGAGCCAGCGCCGAGCTGGCTTGCCGCGATGGAGACAGAGCCGTCATAGAAGCGACGGGAGATCCGACTTGGATTCCCGCCAATTCTACACGTGTGCGGCGTTTGTTATGAATCCTGAGGGGGAAGTCCCCGCCGGATTTTAAATAAAAATCCGGCATGGGTTCCCCCCTCAGGAGCATACCGGGCCCTTAGGTCTGTTATGGGTTGTAAGGAGAGCCCCCCTATGCCGAATAAAACGGCGTAGGGGGTCCCCCTACAATCCATACCAGACCCGTATCCAAAGCACGCTACCCGGCCGGCCAGGAAGGGAGTGGGGACGAGCGAGCGCCCCCCCCCCCTCCTGAGTCGTACCAGGCTGCATGCCCTCAACATGGGCGGGTTGGGTGCTCTGGGGCAGGGGGGCGCACTGCGGCCCCCCCACCTCAGAGCACCCTGTCCCCATGTTGATGAGGACAGGGCCCCTTCCCGACAACCCTGGCCGTTGGTTGTCGGGGTATGCGGGCGGGAGGCTTATCGGAATCTGGGAGCCCCCTTTAATAAGGGGGCCCCCAGATACCGGCCCCCCACCCTAAGTGAATGGATATGGGGTACATCGTACCCCTACCCATTCACCTGGAGGAAAAGTGGTAAAAACACAAATAAAAAACACAGGGTATTAAAATATTTTATTAGTCTGCTCCGGAGGCTCCCCCTGTCTTCTTTAGCTCTTTTACCAGGGGGAGCTTCTTCTTCCGCTTTCCGGGGGTCTTCTCCTGCTCTCCGGGGTCTTCACCGCTCTTCTGTGACGTCTTCTCCGCTCCGGGGGGCCTTCTGCTATGGTCGCCGCTCTCCGCTCTTGACTCGGCGCACCCCGGTTCTTCCTCCAGCTGTCCGGTGCCTTCTCCTTCAGCGCTGAACGTCTATCTTCTTCTTCCGTGCTGTGAGGTAATAATCTTCTTCTTCCGGGCTGTGACGTCATCTTCTTCTCTTCTCCAGATGTTGACACGCCGGCTCTTCTCGCTGAAATGGCAGGTGCGCTGCTTTCATCGGACCTATATAGGCCTCACAGTCCCATCATGCTCTGTACCTACCCATGTGATACCTACCCACGTGGGTAGGTATCACATGGGTAGGTTCAGCGCTGAAGGAGAAGGCACCGGACAGCTGGAGGAAGAACCGGGGTGCGCCTAGTCAACAGCGGAGAGCCGCGAACATAGCAGAAGACCCCCGGAGAGTGAAGAAGACCCCCGGATAGCCGAAGAAGACCCCCCCCGGATAGCGGAAGAAGAAGCACACCACCCCCCGCCGAAGACGTCGGAGGAAACCCGCCGAGGAGTGGGCGCTTTTATAAAAGCGACCCCCCCGGCGGTGGAAGAGAACCGGACGGCGGCGAAGAGCGGCCCCCACCCGAAGACGTCAAAGAAGAAGCCCCCCTGGTAAACAGAGCTAAAGAAGACAGGGGGAGCCTCCGGAGCAGACTAATAAAATATTTTAATACCCTGTGTTTATTTGTGTTTTTACCACTTTTCCTCCAGGTGAATGGGTAGGGGTACGATGTACCCCATATCCATTCACTTAGGATGGGGGGCCGGTATCTGGGGGCCCCCTTATTAAAGGGGGCTCCCAGATTCCGATAAGCCTCCCGCCCGCATACCCCGACAACCAACGGCCAGGGTTGTCGGGAAGGGGCCCTGTCCTCATCAACATGGGGACAGGGTGCTCTGGGGTGGGGGGGCCGCAGTGCGCCCCCCTGCCCCAGAGCACCCAACCCCCCCATGTTGAGGGCATGCAGCCTGGTACGGCTCAGGAGGGGGGGGGGGCGCTCGCTCGTCCCCACTCCTTTCCTGACCGGCCGGGTAGCGTGCTTTGGATATAGGTCTGGTATGGATTGTAGGGGGACCCCCTACGCCGTTTTTTCGGCGTAGGGGGGCTCTCCTTACAACCCATAACAGACCTAAGGGCCCGGTATGCTTCTGAGGGGGGAACCCATGCTGAATTTTTATTTAAAATCCGGCGGGGACTTCCCCCTCAGGATTCATAACAAACGCCGCACACGTGTAGAATTGGCGGGAATCCAAGTCGGATCTCCCGTCGCTTCTATGACGCGCACGTTGGAATGTGCTGTCACTATTCCAGTGAGTGCGAGATGTCGGCGAGATCTCGGCACCATGTCGCCGAGAATCAGCGCAATGCTGTCATGCTAAAAACACAATATCGCAAACACCTACTGTAGTAGTATTAGAAAAAAAGCCCTTGTGGATTTAACCACTTCAGCCCCAGAAGAATTGGCTACCCAATAGTGTTGAGCGGAATACGCCATATTCGATTTCGCGATATATCACGAATATATAGCCGAATATTTATGAAATATTCGCTAAAATCGAATATTCGTGATATTTTATCAAAAAAACATTTTTGCTAAATTTCGCCAATGCGAATGCGAAACTGATTGCGAAATTTCGCTAATGCGAATGCGAAATTGATTGCGAAATTTCACCTGCCCTTTGGAAAAAGTGTGGTTTTACGTAATGGACCCTGCAACTAACAAGGTATTAATAAAATAAATACATTATTATATAGATTTGAGGGTTTACTTTGACCAATTTGTATATTGATTAGTTTAATTAATATTGAATAACCATAGATTTTGAAAATACAAGTAAACCGTTTAACATAAAGACATTTAAGAGATGTCAACGTAAACAGTTATTATTCTCATTAAAGAGGTGAAATGCAAATGATGATGACACGGGACAAAAGATGGAAAATTCTTTGAAGATGTGATACACTGGAAAAACGCACAGATACACTCCACTCTCTCCTATGACAACTGTGGTAGGAGAACTCTGATTGGCTCTGATGCAAAAGAAGGGCGGAGAAAGTATTCACGAATATTCGGAAATCGAATATTCGCGATTGCGAATATTCGGCAACATAAAAGGATCGCCTCAGCTTAGCTACTCGGCCCAGGGTCTCTAATCATACCAGCAATGCTTTTAGACGTCGATGGAGATCACTAGGATGTGATCTGTTTTAAAAATAAAATTGAAAAAATACGAATATTCGGAATAGCGAATATTGGCCGCGAAATTCGAGTTATTTGCGAATATTCGAATATGCCATATTTGTAACGAATATTCGCAATGCGAATATTCGTGAGCAACACTACTACCCAATGACCGGGCCATTTTTTGCGATACGGCACTGCGTCGCTTTAACTGACAATAGCGCAGTCGTGCGACATTGCACTCAAACAAAATTGACGTCCTTTTTTCCCCCCACAAATAGAGCTTTATTTTGGTGATATTTGATCCCCACTGCGTTTTTTTGTGTGCTATAAACAAAAATAGAGCGACAATTTTGAAAAAAAGCAATATTTTTTACTTTTTGTTATAATAAATATCCCCAAAAAACAATATATATATATATATATATATATATATATATATATATATATATATATATAATATAAAAATTCTTTCTCAGTTTAGGCCGAAAAATCGCAATAAGCGTATATTGATTTGCACAAAAGTTATAGCTTCTACAAAATAGGGGATAGATTTATGGCATTTTTTAATATTTTTTTTTTATTAGTAATGGCGGCGATCTGCGATTTTTATCGTGACTGTAACATTATGGAGGACACATCGGACACTTTTGACACTATTTTGGGACCATTGTCATTTATACAGCGATCGGTGCCATAAAAATGCTCTGATTACTGATGACACTGGCAGGGAAGGGGTTAAACACTAGGGGGCGCTGAAGGGGTTAAGTGAGGAAGTGATTCTAGGGAGGAATTCTAACTGTGGGGGGAATGGGCTACTAGTGACATGACAGCGATCACTGCTCCCGATGACAGGGAGCAGTAGATCCTTGCCATGTCCCTAGGCAGAACAGAGAAATGCCTTGTTTACATAGGCATCTCCCCATTCTGCAGCTCAGTGAGGTGATTGCGGCACCCGGCGGACATCAAGTCCGCCGGACCCGCGGGCACGCTCACCGAGCACGCGGCGGGGGTGCGAATGGCGGCAAATTCAAAGGGACTTACAGGTACGTCCCTTTGCGCAGCCGTGACATTCTGCCGACGTAAATGTACATGTAGGCGATCGGCAAGTGGTTAATTAACCTTTTCTTAGGTTAATTCCCCTTTAACTACTTGTCAACCGCACGCCGTCAAATGACGGCGGGCGGAAGACTCCATTGTTCTGACAGGACGTCATACATAGGGACACAGATCGGTCACCTCCCCCAGTCACCCCCCTCTCCCTACAGTTAGAACACTCACTAGGCTACACATTTAACCCCTTCCCCGCCCCCTAGTGGTTAACCCCTTCCCTGCCAGTCACATTTATACAGTAATCAATGCATATTTCTAGCACTGTTCACTGTATAAATGTGAATGGTCCCAAAAATGTGTCAAAAGTGTCCGATGTGTCCGCTATAATGTCGTAGTCCCGAAAAAAATCGCAGATCGCCACCATTCCTAGTAAAAAAAAAAAATCATAATTATGTCCCCTACTTTGTAGGCAATATAATTTTTTGTGCAAACCAGTCTCTATACGGTTATTGCAATATTTTTTTTTTACCAAAAATATGTAGAAGAATACGTATCAGCCTAAACTGAGATAAAAAAAAAGTTTTTTTTTTTTAAAAATTGAATATTTATTATAGCAAAAAGTAAAAAATATTGGGCTAGATTCAGCAAAGAATTACGCAGGTGTATCCATAGATACACCGCGTAAATTCAAAGCTGCGCCGGTGTATCTACTTTCTGTATTCAGAAAGCTAGATACGCCGACATTAGCCTAAGATACGACTGGCATAAGTCTCTTACGCCGTTGTATCTTAGGGTGCATTCTGACGCTAGCCGCTAGGTGGCGCTCCCGTCATTTTCGGCGGAGAGTATGCAAATTACCTAGATACGCCGATTCACAAACGTACGTGCGCCCGGCGTTCGTTTTTTACGTTGTTTGCGTAAGGCTTTTTCGGCGTAACGTGGTGCCTGCTTCTATGAGGCGCACTCAATGTTAAGTATGGACGTCGTTCCCGCGTCGCGATTTTTTAATTTTTTTACGTCGTTTGCGTAAGTCGTTCGCGAATAGGGCTGGACGTAATTTACGTTCAAGTCGAAACCAATGACGTCCTTGCGACGTCATTTGGAGCAATGCACACTGGGATATGTACACGGACGGCGCATGCGCCGTTCGTACAAAACGTCAATCACGTCAGGTCAACACACATTAACATAAAACACGCCCCCCCTTACACATTTGAATTACGCGGGCTTACGCCGGCCCCATTTACGCTACGCCGCCGCAACTTACGGAGCAAGTGCTTTGTGAATACTGCACTTGCTCCTGTAACTTGCGGCGGCGTATCGTAAATACGGTACGCTGCGCCGCCTTTGGATTGCACGCCCCTACCTGAATCTAGCCCATTGTGTTTTTTTTCAAAATGTACGCTCTTTTTTTGTGTATATCCCAAAAAATAAAAACCGCACAGGCGACCAAATACCACCAAAAGAAAGCTCTATTTGTGGGGAAAAAAAGGACGTCAATTTTGTTTGGGAGCCATGTCGCACGACCGCACAATTGTCAGTTAAAGCGACGCAGTGCCGGAAGCTAAAATTTCGTCTGGGCAGGAAGGGGGTGTATGTGCACAGTAGGCAAGTGGTTAAGGGGGTGTGTCAGGAGGCGTTTCCTATGCCTACATATGTTTTGCAAGTAGGTATCCCTCATTCCCATATCAAAATGTTGGAAGGTATGCATACAGTACATGCAACTATTTAATAATGATAAATATTACTACTATGACTACTACTACTACTACTACCACCACTTCTATCACTACTACTAATATTAATGATAACCATACATAAGCATATTTTATTAATCACATATAGCACCCTCTAAGTTGCTAGATGAGTGAATAGAGTTTTTTTCTTGAGGATAGGTAAATTGCACAGGCTTGGCTAGCAGCCAAAGCTTGTGTGTTTTTCTGGGTCAGAGTTGAGTGACTCAGGCAGAGCTGGGTGACTCACAGGCAGCATCACTGAGACCTTCCACTCCTTTCCAGAACATGCTGGAATCTTCTGGAATGGAAGGAGCAGAGGAGAGTTGGAGCTACCTGGAGTATTCTGAGGAGCCCTGACCAATCCTCAACCTGGATTGACAGGGGGCAGGCCTCCTCAAATACTCAGGGTTAGCCCAACTGGGGATGAGTTGTTTGTGTGGAAGCTTGTGATAGAGTGCTAGGCCATTGTGGCTATGGAGGGAGCTCCCCAGTCTGGGGGGGGGGGGGGGACCTTGGGCCTGGGCTTGAGTGTGGGTGGGACCTTCTACATCACACAGAGGTGTCCTGGACAGGTGGCATGGGAGCAAGGAGAGGACAGAAGGAGAGCACTGCTAGGCAAGTCTCCCATTGAGGAACAACTGGTCGCAGCCATGAGGGCTGGTGAGTGACACACATTCAGGAGGACTGGAGAGTCACGCCTGAGAGGAGTGGGAGAGTGCAATTTGGGATGGGTGCAGAGCCAGTGGAGCAGTGGCGGCTGGTGCTCAAAATTTTTGGAGGGCGTGAACAAACTGAAAAATTAAACTGTTAGTAATGTAGGACTGTAAATAGCCATTTTTCAGATGATTATGAATCATTACTGCTAGATAAAACTGTGCCCATCATATGCAGCCTCATTGTGCCCATCATATGCGCCCATCATTTCAAGTAAAGTAAAACAAAACCACCTAATATAAGGTGTCCTCATCAAAGCCCCCTTTTACATCAGATGTCCCAATTAGAGTCCCTATTTATAGCAAGTACCCACCTTTACATCAGGTGTCCCAGTCCCCATTTACAACAGGTGTCCCCATCAGCATCCCCCTATGCTTCAGGTGTCCCAAGCATAGTCCCCCTTTACATCAGGTGTCCCAATCAGAGTCCCCCTTTACAGCAGGTGCTCCCATCAGCATCCCCCTATAAATCAGGTGTCCTCATCAGAGTCCCCCTTTACATCAGATGTCCCAATCTAAGTCCCCATTTACAGCAGGTGCCCACCTTTACATCAGGTGTCCCAGGCCCCCTTTACAACAGGTGTCCCCATCAGCATCCCCCTATGCTTCAGCTGTCCCAATCAGAGTCCACCTTTACAGCAGGTGGTCCCATCAGCATCCCCCAATAAATCAGATGTCCCCATCAGAGCCCTCTTTTACATCAAGTGTCCCCCATCAGAGCCCTCCTTTACATCAGGTGTCCCCATCAGAGTTCTCCTTTACATTCAATGTCACCATTAGAGCCCTCCTTTACATTAGACGTCCCCATCAGAGTCCCCCTTTACAGCAGATGTCACCATCAGAGTCCCCCTTTACATTAGGTGCCCCCATCAGTGTCCTCCTTTACATTAGATGTTCCAATCAGTGTCCTCCTTTACATCTGATGTCCCCATCAGTGTTCTCCTTTACATCCAATGTCCCCATCAGTGTCCTCCTTTACATCAGATGTCCCCATCAGTGTCCTCCTTTTACATCAGATGTCCCCATCAGTGTCCTCCTTTACATCCGATGTCCCCATCAGTGTCCTCCTTTACATCAGATGCCCCCATCAGTGTCCTCCTTTACATCAGATGTCCCCATCAGTGTCCTCCTTTACATCCAATGTCCCCATCAGTGTCCTCCTTTACATCAGATGTCCCCATCAGTGTCCTCCTTTACATCCGATGTCCCCATCAGAGTCGCTTTTGAGTTACACTACTTTTGTTCAAGTTTTGTTTAGCTTTTCTCCTTTTTTTTTTTTTTTAAAGTTCATAAAATTCCCCGCTGAGAGTTTCTTTCACTGAACTCCATAAGGCAAGAAATGAAAGTTTTCCTAATTCATTTAAGAAAAAAAAAAGTACATTCATCAACTCTTGCCTCCTTTTAGCGTAGGTATGTGAAAAACAATCAAACCTCGATGCCCATTTGCTCTGAAAATGCCAAGCACGCCTAATAAGGGCTTATGATATGACATTTTAAAGCAAGTGACTGCTAATAGAAGTGTTACCGTTTTTTATCATAATACCGTGATTTCGCCGTTTAGACACTTCCCGATTGTAAAATAAAATGCTAACATCTTATTTTGCCGGCATTTTAGTGCTTGCGTTTGATTGGCACACGGATTATTGCAAATGAGAAAATCGTCCTCTATTATTATTTAGTTCGAGGGCAAAATATTTTGTTCTGTTCATAAATTACACTTGAAAGAAAAAAAAGAGAATAAAACAAGTTCCTTGCGTACGGTAATAAACTGTCATCGTAACCTTAAGACTTCATCACATCAGTTTCAAAGGAGCTGACGAAATTCAATTGCCTTGGCGCAGAGATAATTGCGTGTATTATTAGAGCACAAACCATTGCTGAAATTGGATTTAAAGGGGATTTTCACCTTTCCGCGGCCTCTGTTGGTTGGGAGGGGCGCTCCGGCAACTTTTAATAAATAGATCTTTATGTCTAGTTTATTTGGCCTTTGCCGTATGTGAAGGAAAGGAACCGTGTCGCCATGGCAACTCGGGTGACAGCATTTAGGGGGAGAGTCTTATATTACAATTGCATATCACTTTTTTTTTAAAGATAATGATATGGAAAGCAACAACCTCTGCCCACTGTGAAAGTTTGTGAAGAAAGAAGAGAAGAGTTACAAAGTAAAAGTAAAGTTTGTAAAGCCAGGTGCTTGGCTATAAATGAAGAGTGAACACTGGGGTAGATTCAGTAAGCAATTGCGTCTGCGTAACCATAGTTACGCAGCGCAATTGCTTACTTGCGCCGGCGTATCGAATGCTCCTGATTCAGGTAGCTCGATACGCCGACTGCAGCCTAAGATATGCCTGGCATAAGGCTCTTATGCGGTCAATATCGTAGGCTGCATTCTTACGCAGGCCGCTAGGTGTCGTTCCCGTAGTGGTCAGCGTAGAGTATGCAAATTGCATACTAACGCCGATTCACAACCGTACGCGCGCCCTGCGTACGCAGTTTACGTCGTTTGCGTTCGTCGGGTTCCGCGTAAGGCTGCTCCTGCTATTAGCAGGCGCAGCCAATGCTAAGTATACCCGTCGCTCCCGCGTCGCGAAATTTGAAAAATACGTCGTTTGCGTAAGTGAATCGTGAATGGCCATTCACGTTCACTTTGAAGCAAATGACGTCCTTGCGACGTCATTTACCGCAATGCACGTCGGGAAAGTTTCCCGACGGAGCATGCGCACTACGTTCGGCGCGGGAACGCGCCTAATTTAAATGATCCACGCCCCCTATGGGATCATTTAAATTACGCACGCTTACGCCGGGCATTTTTCAGGAGCGCCCACGCAAATTACGGAGCTACTGCTCCGTGAATCAAGCGTAGCGCAGGAAATTTACGGAGGCGCAGTGTTAAAACGGTACACTGCGCCTCCGTAAGAAATAGGCAAGTCGTTTCCTTGAATCTACCCCACTGGCTGTAGCTGCCCTGCGGTGCTGAACTGGTTAACAGCCATGTCAGCAAGTGGGGGGAGCCGCTGACCAATTAGAGTTCAATAGAGTCAGGCAGCACTGCACTGTGGGAACTCTAGTCATGAGGAAAGATATATTACTGCACGTGTCAAACACAAGGCCCGCGGGGCCGAATCTGGCCTTCCAGGATATATCATGTGGCCCTCGCACCTTATCTGCAGCTGCGGCATCCCCTTCATCTCTGCCTCACCTGTCTCAGCAGCAGGAGGAGGACAGAACTCCTCTGCCGGATCCTGCGCTTCTCCATGCGGAGAGGTTTGTCTCTGCCACACCCCCCATCTCAGCAGTCAGCAGCAGAACACCTCCTACAGATCCTGCATCAATCTGTGCAGCCCCTCGTCTCCACTTTCCCTGGTCTCAGTATTCAGCAGACTCAAGCAGCTGACTCTAGCCATCCTCTGGTCCTCCTCCAGAACCTGCACTTTCTACTTCCCCCAAACCGCCTCCAGCTGCTTGCCAGTAGCAACTCATGGTAATCTGGGGCACAGTGATGTAAGAGAGGGTGGGGGTGCACTGGACATCTAGTCTTACAGATACAACTGACCCTTTGAGCGCGACCATAATGCTGATGCGGTCCATGATAACATTGGCTTTGATACCCCTGCTCTACTGTAATCAAGAGTTGTTTTAATGTTTTTACCAGAGACAGATTGCCAGGATGAAGGGAAAGAGCTGCATTTTCTCAGGCTGTACAGGACACCGCTTCCTCCTGCCGTGAGGGAGACCAGAGAGTGTACATCACTGTCCAGTGTAGCACTCTCAGTGTGTACTAGGTTTGTTAGTGTGGGTCGAAGAAGAGGCTGTAGCTTCGAAATGCATTACCGCCCCTTGCACTTGTCAATAGTCATATGTCCTGTTCCTGTGACGTAATCTCGATTCTGGCGCCATCTTGCGGTTCACGTTGGTCACGGCTGGGACCAGCTGCTCCTTGCTTCCAGGTTTCAAGCTCTGTCTGGACCCTTGTAACACACCACCATTGCCCCAGGCTGCCAAGGCTAATAGGATGTTTCTAGAGCCTCCAGGACTGGCGATCTTTACCATATGCTGATCTCATCTTTTTCATTTGTAAATTACTACTTGTTTTTATAAAATGTATGATTAATACTGCACTAAGGCTGGCGCCCCTCTGTTCCCATTTCTAATATGGGTTTGTTAGTATAGGAAAATTAAGTTTGGCTCAGGGCTAAGCCTGAGCTGTGAATCTGGATCAGGGTTCAGTGAGCCAGGGCTGGGTGATTTATTCTGGCAGCTCCTCTGGTGCCTCCCCCTGGTCTAGAAGGTTGTAGAAACGTCTAGAGCTAGTGGGTGGAGGTTAGGGGGAGCTGTTTGGAATATTTATGAGGGCCTCAGCCAATCCCCAGTAAAGGACTGGCAGGGGGCAATGCTCACCTCATATATAGGCCTAACCCATGCCAGCAGGGCAGTCAGGTGGACGATGGAGATATAGTGCTGTGGAGACTGTTGGTAGCCCTCAAGTGTGCCCTCTAGTCTGGGGAGGTGACCTTGGGCAGGGGCTCTGGTGCTGGAAGGATCCTGCCACAACACATGGAGGAAGCCCTTCCTGGAGGCAAAGGAGCAAGTGCGGTGACAGTGTGAATACAGCAGCGCTACTAAGAGATCTCCTGCAGAGTCAGCCGGGTAGGCGAGAGAGAGAGAGCCACAGGAGGGAGATTGCAACCTGATCATTGCTACACAAGTGGCTTTGAGTTCTTGCCTACAAATGGCTATTGCTAAATCTGACTGTGTCTGTCTTCTGGATTTACTATCTGCTTCTAGAGAGACTGAGCCTTTTAGGAACTGACCATACAGCCATCTAGTTGCCTCATTGCTGCCTGCAGGCTTGACTGGGACTATTCTCATGTGCACCAACGGTACAACTGGGCCCCAACACTAGCCAGTTGAAAAGTTAGAAATAAAAGACTGTCCCTTAGAGCTGTTACACAGAGACCTTCACCTATTGCTTATGCTAAGAGGTAGCTCTCAGGGGACATTGAGCCATATCCTAGTCGTTTTCCTAGAGTGCACCGTCGACTAGTTATAGTATTAATATTAACATTGCAGTTAATGCCTACATGCATTGTTTATTACTGACTTTGCTAATTTTGTTAATTCCAGTCTTACAGAACTCTATTCCACGTTACCTTGACCTAATGATTATACCGTCTAGCGGACTGTGTGTGAACCTATCTTTTGGGGGTTCATTTATGCTCAAACCATCATTTATTGTAACCCATACCAGTACATTGAGTTAATTTACCACTAAACATTCTTGTGCCTATTTGTTGGTTCTAATTCACAGCCGAGTTAAGGTATGTATACTCATGTTCTTATCAGTGATTAATGTATCAATGTAAAAATTGCCATACCTGAACTCCACGACAGGTGCCATGTAGGACCTACCTAAACATGAGAAGAATTTTTAAAAGCCATACAAATAACTATATACTGTGTGTATATATATATTATATATGGTGTTGGATACTCTCTAGAAACAGACTAATACATCCAAATTCCTATTGAAAGAATTAAAAGAAGAATGGGGGGGGGGGGGTGAAGTGATGGGATTTTAATTGGTTGTATCTACATCTGTGATACAATAACAGGGGTAAAACAATATGGGATTTGTATTACATAATATCAGATAAAAATAACAATCATGTAGGTTTGACCATGGATTGATACTTAATACAAGAAGTTCAACAGATGCTTTGGATATGCAGAGAACGCCAACATGTTTCGCAGGTTCCTGCTTCTTCAAGGCTGTTCCGCATGCATCTATAGCTTCATCTAGGTTACATAAATAATCCCATTAGTTTAGTATTATATCAATTAGCTTTAAACAATAAAACAAATATATTCTAATATGATAATAACAGTATACAAGTGCTCACCAAACTTGTTGAGTTACTGATTTAAGTGTCCACAACACTATACAAGGGACAGCCACTATTGTATACCAACTACGGCAACTACTTGGTAGAAGCCAGATCCACCAGAGTTAGTCAGTAGGACATCAGATCGTGTTAATGATAAGGGATCATAAAATCAGGAAGATCTATAAATTCAATGGAAGGATATTGACTGTATCGGTAGGTATCAAGTTTAAATAGTATAGTTCCCATAGGTGGTATATAATGGTGGCTTTCCCTTGTATAGTGTTGTGGTCACTTAAATCAGTAACTCCACAAGTTTGGTGAGCACTTGTATACTGTTATTATCATATTAGAATATATTTATTTCATTGTTTAAAGCTAATTGATATAATACTAATGGGATGCTTTATGTAACCTAGATGAAGCTATAGATGCATGCGGAACAGCCTTGAAGAAGCAGGAATCTGCGAAACATGTTGGAGTTCTCTGCATATCCAAAGCATCTGTTGAACTTCTTGTATTAAGTATCAATCCATGGCCAAACTTACATGACTATGTCATTTTTATCTGATATTATGTAATACAATGTGCTTACCTTGATTACAGATGTATATACATCCAATTAAAATCCCATCACTAGAGGGAGTGGTCTCCCCCCCCCCCCATCATTCTTCTTTTAATTATTACAATATATATATCAATGTCTGCTATCTCAGAACACCAAACTAGCTTAACAGTCCTCTAAACCAAAGTTCTTTAACCTGGGTTCCGCAAAAAGTTTTCAGGGGTGCCGCGGCAACATCCCAGTCTAAGTACGAACCTGTGTAAACTCCCATGCACAGAGAAGAGAGGAAGCATGTGATGGAACGCATGCCACCCAGCTTAGGTGCTCCTGCCACACAGTGTTCTCCAAAACATTCCAGCAGATTGAAAGCCAATACCAGCCCTTCTACCCCACGCATTGTATACAGACAAGATGTTGAAGTTAAACCAAAGGAATGACTGTTTATTGAACAGAAATACAGGTTTTTATACAGTTCTAAAGTAGGTCAGACACCACATGTACAATAAAACAAAATATTTACAACAAAAAAAAAAACACACAATGGTTAGATAAAGAGCTAAAGTTGACACAAGGCTAATCTTATCATAAGAACCTCCAAGAGTTAGCCAAATTATCCAACAGACAGAAACAATAGGTGACTCAATTACCTCAATCAACAGTGGAATGCACACCTAGAAAAACACACAATGGGAGAGACACACATAACATAAACAGTGATCCCACCCAGGGCCATCTTAATAGCATCATGGGCCCCTGGGCAAAGTAATGCTCTCGGGCCCCTACAATGTTGACAGTGCAGGTAAACAGACATTAAGTAGGTAGGAGTCAGGCTGCCTCCCCTGTGTATCTATCACTCTCAGTACCATCATAGGGCCCCCAATTTCGGGCAGCGTGGGCCCAAGGTCCAGCTGCTTTGGGGAAAGTGCAGGGGCCCCCCATGCAGCTGGGGCCCCTGGGCAGTGCCCAGGTGTCCCCTCTCATTAAGACAGCCCTGATCCCACCCCACCTTTATACTGGCCGGCAACAGCCTACAACAGTCTATGAGACAAACTCATACAATGTTCCAGCAGTCTGATACAGTCAAATATATCTTTAGAGATTTCTTATGGGAGATTGTTGATAAATATTTCTGTCCCAAGTGAAGGAGCCTGTCCAACCCAAGCTGCAGCAGGGCCACCATATTCCCCCTGACCATTAACCTGTACATGATTGATATTACACCTTTCCATCCACTCCAGAAGTTATTGTCCTTATTCAGAGAATTAATCCAAGCCTTGCTCTGAGTGGGCTCTGAGTGTCCATTAGAGAATGATCTGCTCTCTCCATGGGCCATAATCAGTGGGTTGGAGGCTTGCTCCTAGTCCTCTCCAAAAGCCCCTGTAGGGCTGCCACCTGTCCAGGATTCACCCGTACAGTTCGGGTTTGGGATCTTGTGTCTCCCGGACACATTATTTAGACTGGGCTGTGGCTCCCCAAGTAACTGAGGTAGTCACACAAAAATCTGTTGCCATTCGGGAGATGCGGGCCACTGTCTGGGGGCAGGTTTGGCATCACTGAGGGGGAGCCATGATGTCAGCAAGAGCAGTTTGGCCACACCCACTGTTTGCCGCAAACGTGCCCTGTGCCGCTAAAGTGTTCGGGTTTGGCTTGAAGAAAAGGTGGCAACCCTAAGCCCCTGCACTTCCTCCTGGCTCTCTCCTCGTCCCTGCTGCTGTGTGTACTATTGCCGGAAAAAATGGAAAGCTCTGCGGGCCACTCAACAGCGTCCTACCAATCAATGATGTCACCGGTTGCTAAGGCAATGTCGGTCAGCACACACAAATTTCTGTTTTTTAACGGCAATAGTACACATAGCAGCTGGTAGGAGGTGTGGGGTGTGCTCCCTCTGTCCTCTGTGCATGGGGGGTTACTCTCACACCCCAGTGTTCTTGGTTCAATTATTGCCCCCCTATCTCCACCCTTCACTGCTCCTGTACAGGCCAAAGCAGGGTGGATTTGGGGGGAGGGTTGTGCTAGGAGGGGGAATTTGGGAGCAGGGGGTTTGTGCTAGGAGTGCTAGGAGATGCTCACAGAGTACAGTGATATCAGAGTAAGTAATTTCAGTACCGAAGAGAAGCCTGCACAACTATGCAAGACTGAAGGGAAGCCTGAACTATTTCATTTTACCATTTCAATTGACACATTTTTTTTTTTTTGTAAAACTTATTTTATCGAGTTCAGTCACATCTTACAGTTCAGCAATACTCGTTAGTAACATTGACGTACATTTTTCCATTACAACAAAACAACAAAGAAAACACAAAGAAATATCCGAAGGTAGCCAAAACGAGTAAAGCATAAGAAGGTTATTCTTGAGAGTAGGGTGGACGGCTCGCCTACCCTCCTCAGTTATCTAAGCACAGCGCGTTTCAGGCTCTGGTATTGCCACGAGTGGAGAACCACCCTAGGCGGTACCAGGGGCGACCCCACCCAGGGTCCACGCTGGAGGAGGGGTGCCATTCAAGGCCTCCAACAACCGCCCCCAGCGCCCCCCCCAGGCCCCGCCCCCCCCCCCCCCCGGTCCCCGCATTTCACAATGAGAATCACAGCGCTGACGCTATCACTCAGGGTGCACACGGGGGTTGTGAGCCCTGCCGTGCATAGCCATCTTAGCATTTCAGGGGCATCAGCCATCAACCATGTCAACAGCAACAACTGTAAAAGTGCTTAACCATATAGAAAATAATAATAACGATAATAAAAATAAAGATAAAAGAGAGAGGGAGAGAGAGAGAAAGATCGGAATCTCACCAAAGATGCATGAGGGATCCACCCCGTCCGCACCGAGCCACCAGTCTCCAGGCCACTGCGTTGAAAGAAAAAAACGGTTATGTTAAGCAATGTTCGCGGTCTACGCTCCGTATCATGGGGGGTTTACATTCCTGTTGTGACCCAGAGTTGGGTCCGCTAACTTTAGCAGGGATTCGTCCAAACTAGAGGGGATATAATTGGGGTCTTAAAAATGATCTGTCCAGAGAATCCATCGGGCAGTGTGCGTATCTCTAGTGCCTTTACAGGTTGCGATCCATTCTTCCGCTTCCCTGACCTCATTTATCCTGCGTATCCACTCCCTGTTTGGTATCTGCGTTTTCTTCCAGTAAATCGGAATTAGCCGCCTAGCGGCATCGAGCAGGTGAGGAAGTGCGCTCTTTTTGTAACGACTAATAGGCATGGGAGGGATGTGCAAGAGAAAGTGGGTCGGAGAGAGGTATCGGTGTCTCTTTTGAAATGGAGAGATTTTTATCTCATACTCACTCTATCTGAATGGAAAACGTTTGGGCTAGAGCTCCATTTTAAGGAAAAGCAGAAAACTCCATGTAACTTTTTCAAAGCGCACAAATGCATCAAGTGACAAGTAGTTCGCAATTAGTTTAAGCGCGTATAGATCGCCGAAGAGCTCTGCATTTGTAACTGTTAACGTCGGCGCGCCCTGAAGGAATACAACAAATCATTCTCTCAGCTCTGCAGCGTATAGATTTCCTTTAATCAGCGTTTAAGTAGGATAGCGGCCCTTGTTCCATAACACGCATAAAAGGCAATACCCTACTGCTTCATAAATACGAACTGTACTCCGTGCGAACATTGCGGCTCACGCTGCGCCCTCGGAAATCCATTCGCCTTGTCGTAGTCTAGAAATTATCTGCCGTTATGCTTAGAATTGAAAGTTTTTTTTTTTTTTTTTTATTGCTGTGTACATTCACTTTACCAAATGAGTTTATTCAGATAGGATCTTCTACTTACATTATTTAGTTTATTACATTTCTGCGCGTGCTTATTTACTTTACAAGTAGGGCGGCTGTAAGCAGCGTTCTGTGACCGAGGGAGTTTGCCAGTAAAATTAGTACACAGACAAGGAGGAACGCCAGCCAACAGCCGAAGTGCCGACAGGTGAATTGCTTTGCTTGCCAAAAAGTAGTTTTAATTGCGTTGAGTCGGCCTAGCAATCCAGACACAAGGAGGCTCATTTATTACGACCAAATTTACAGTTGTGGGGCACTGGTTGGGGGGGAGGGGGGCAGAAAAAACAGGCGGTTGAGCTTCATTGTTACTGCTCCCCCCCCCCCAAGCTGCAAAGGCAGCCGTATAGGGCTCAGAGAATTAGGTTCAGGAAGTCCCACTTTCAGAGTCACCCCTTGTCTCTGCCCCCTACCCACCTTCAAGCACTGTCCCTTTTAGAGAATACAGAACCAAGTAAGATTTGTGGTGCTAAATAATTTGTAGGGACTTTGCCAATGATAACAAGAAAAGCAGTAAAGTAAATCACCTGCCGCTAGCAACAATAGACCCCCCCCCCCCCCAATCAATAACAGATCACCCAAGCAACAGTGGACCACTTCCAACAATATACATCCCCCAGCAACAATAGAACCCAGGCAGCAACAACAAATCTCCCCGCAGCCAGCATCAATAGACCCCTTCACTCAACAAACAGTGGATCCCTATTAGCAACAATTGTCGTCCCTCCCAGCAACATAAGACCCACCTCCAGCAAACAATAGACCTCCCACCAGCAACAATAGACCTCCCCAGCATCAATAGACTCCTCCCTCAACAGTGGATCCCTCCTAGCAACAATTGTCCTCCCAGCAACATAAGACCCACCCCCAGCAACAATAGACCTTCCACCAGCAACAATAGACCTCCCCAGCACCAATAGACCCTCCAGCAACCAATAGACCTCTCCCTTAGCAGTGGATCCCTCCTAGCATCAGCTGATCCCTCCCCCCAGCAACATAAGACCCACCGCCAGCAACAATAGACCTCCCTCCAGAAACAGTAGACCTCCCACCAGCAACAATAGACCTCCCAACAGCAAAACAAGACCCTGCAGCAACCAATAGACCCTGCAGCAACCAATAGACACTGCAGCAACCAATAGACACTGCAGCAACCAATAGACACTGCAGCAATAAATAGACCTATTCCTCAGTGGTGGATCCCTCATAGAATCAACTGACCCCCAGCAACATAAGACCCACCCCCAGCAACAATAGACCTCCCACCAGCAACAATATACCTCCCACCAGCAACAATAGACTCCCCCTGCAAAAATATATCCCCTCCAGCGACAATAGTTTCCCCCCGCAGCCAATATTTATAGAACTTGCAGCATACCCCAGCACCCGTGTCATTACATACATTTAGTGCTGGAGGTGCCGGAACTGCGTTTCCTCTCCAAAAAAAGTCCCGGTATGGGGTATACACATGCAGCAGCAAAAATAATCTCCCCTATTGCATTCCGTTGGCATTATCACCTGCTGAAGTGACCCATTCAAGTGAATGAGGCCCACAACAAGTGGCTTGCAGTACATTATGGTGCAGGCTGTTAGGGGTTAAAACAGGCAGTGAGGAGATAACGTAAAGGGTAAACACGCCCCCTATCCAAACCCCCCGCATATAAAAAAATAAAATAAAATAAAAAATATCTCTTTTTTTGCATTAGTACATGTTCCCCAGGGCAGTGCCCAACCCATGCTTTAAAAAAAAAAATTACTTTTATCTATTAGAACCAGAAAATTGGCATTTTTAATTTGACAGATTTGTCTCCCTGTGATTTCAATACGGTTCAGGTTCGGCATCCGAGCTTCTTTAAAGTTTGTTGAACCACACTCGAACCAGGGGAGGAAATACCAGGGTCGCAAAGGTCACACTTGTGACTAATGCCGCGTACACACAGTCGTTTTATGTGATGAAAAAAAATGACGTTTTTAAAAACGCCACTTTAATTGACCGTGTGTGGGGGAAAACGTCGTTTTATGTCTTCGTAGCATGCTTCAATTTTATGTGTCGGTTTTCAAAACATCAACTTTTACTTCACAGAAATTGACCGTGTGTAGCAAAAGCGTCGTTTAAAACGACGTTTTTTCATCCGCGCATGCCCAGAAGCTACTTATGAAGCGAGCTTCAATGGAAAAACGTGGTGGAACGTAACCTCGCTTTGCTAGAACATTGTGAGAAAAACGATGGTGTGTAGGCAACTTCGTCATTGAAAATTAAAGTTTCAAAAACGTCGTTTTTTACTTCACAGAAAATGTCGTTTTTTTTCATCACATAAAGTGATGGTGTGTATGCGGCATAAGCCTTTGCGTTCCCCCATCGTGGGAGGGGGGCCAAAGATGGCAACAAGGGCGCCCACTGCAGAACATGTGAAAGGGTTTGGCTCCCATTGATTTCAATAGGGCTCCGGTTCGGCATATGGTGGAAGTTTGTTCAACTATATAGAGTTATAGAGTGCGCCCCCCCTCTCCTGAACCGTACCAGGCCACATGCCCTCAACATGGGGAGGATGTCCCCATGTTGATGGGGACAAGGGCCTCATCCCCACAACCCTTGCCCGGTGGTTGTGGGGGTCTGCGGGCAGGGGGCTTATCAGAATCTGGAAGACCCATTTAACAAAGGGGACCCCCAGATCCTGCCCCCCCCATGTGAATTGGTAATGGGGTACATTGTACTCCTACCATTTCACGAAGGAAGTGTAAATAGTTGTAAAAAAAACACACACACACACACACACACACTGTAGAAAAAAGTCCTTTATTAATAAAAAAAAAAAAGGAAAAAAAATCCAGCGATGGTAATCCACTCGGTCCTGACTCACTGCTCCCGAAAAAACTGCCGTTTTAAAAAAAAAAATTGCATTGATACATGTCCCCTGGGTCAGGACCCAGGTCCCCAAACACTTTTTAGGACAATAACTTGCATATTAGCCCTTTAGATTTCTCCCATAGACTTTAACAGGGTGTTCCGCGGCTTTTCGAATTTGCCGCGAACACCCCTAATTGTTCGTTGTTCGCCGAACAGGCAATGTTCGAGTCGAACATGAGTTTGACTTGAACTCGAAGCTCATCCCTAGTAGTGATGAAGGAATAACCACTGAGTACAATGGGGGAACCAAGAGATCAACACCTCCATAAGTTGGTTCCTGAAGGGGCCTCAGCAATTTCTTCAAATTTCTTCAAAGCAGTGTCATTCAGCAATGAATGGAGATAGAACAGCTTCAGGGTAATTTAAATATTTGCAGCAGTATCACTTCAAAGCATTTATTACATTTTCATATAACCTTATTTCTAATATTTTTATACACACGGTGCTTCACAAAGCTTCAGCTAATCGTGTCGTCTAATGAGTCCTCCACGTGCACCTTTTTTTCTTTTTTTGGCCACAATCTACATAACAACAAACCAGTTTCTTGGATCCTGGTTTCCTAATGTAACTTTTCTTCTAGCAAATGAGAAATAATGCCACATCAAAGGTTTGAAAAGAGTTTCAAGGACTCACGCTGTCTTCAAGCATGCTGAGAGCACTGAATCACATAATATTAGCCTTCATAATATTGACCTACAACGTAATTAATTTACTGCCTAGGACACAACTCATAAGAAGTTGGGTCTGTTCCTGCTATGCCTTCTATGGACGCAATGTGATGACTTTTAATGAGGCATTTTGTTTATTAAATTTGTTTTTAAGCAACTCTGTTTTCAGTTAGAAAAACATGTAACTCTTTGATGAAACATAATGAGAACTCAGAAGTACCCACTAGACATGTGCACACTGAAATATTTTGTTTCGGAATTTCGTTTTCATCCGAAAAATACATTTAGTTACTCCCGAAATTAGTTTTTATTTTGTTAAAAAATGCATTCGTTCGGAAATCCGAATTAATTAAGGTTGAATCTGTCATTGAAGGCTTATGGTGTCTGTCAAATGTTCTAAGAAGATTCGACGGAGCAGCTAAACTGTTCCTCTCTATGTAGAATAATCTTGGACTAATAGAGTTAAAGGGGTTGTAAAGTTACATTTTACATGTTATACTTACCTCCACTGAGCAGCTCGTTTTGCACAGAGTGTCCCCAAACCTGGTCTTCTGGGGTCCCTCTGCGGCTGTCTCGGCTCCTCCCCGCAAGAACTCAACAACTTCATGCGAGCGAGCGAGCATTGTGTTGAGTTCCTGTGGGCGCGCTCCCGTGATACAGTCGGCGGCTATTGCCGCTCACTGTATCACTCAGCCCCGCCACCGGAGCGCCGCATCATTGGCTGTGCTGCTTTCAATGCATCCAGTGTAGCCAATCAATGGCCAGGCTCAGAAACAAGGAGGATGACGGGGCGGGACTTTTGAGGGCTCAGGTAAGTAAAACGGGGGCTCGGTGGGTTAGCCAGTTTCAGTCTGCTGAATGGCTGCTATCTACAAGGCTGCTGTCCTTATCAGCTTGCTTGCTAGTCAGCAGCGTGTGTCTGTTTGGCTGCTGATTTATAAGATGGCCGCCGCTCAAGCATACTGAGGCCCCAAAAGCATGGCCGCCAGTGCTGTAATACTTGCATGGGCTACAAAAAATAGCCGCCGAGCGGGACGCTAGAGGCCCCAGTTTTATGGGGAAATGCTGCCGGAGGATAGCCGTTTTAAGCGCCCTTCTTGGGGCTCACCGCGCAGGCCACTGAGCGGCCGGGAGAGGCGGTACAGCCCCCCCTTGGGCGACGTGTGAGCAACCCCTTCAGCGCTGGGCGGCTACAAGAAAATGGCCGCTGTAGTGCATATAGACCCCAGAAGTATGGCCGCCAAGCTCTAAATAGAGGCCAACAGTGGCTACAAGAAAATGGCCACCCGGTATGCAAACAATCCAGCATGGTTACAGAAAAAATGGTCACCAGACACACACAGCAGAATCTCTTATGCAGCTCTCTATATTGAAAGAGGGAAGCAGCAGCTGACAACATGTAAGCAATATCTATGCACTTATACTTTATATTGGTTCTCAGGTGGAGCTCTCCAGGGCAACCCCCACCTCAGCAGTCTAAGGAGGAGGGAAATATAGGGCCCTTTACTCACCTCTCCAGGGATGACCAGTTCTGTTTTCTTGCCGAAGCAAGGTAGTAGTACTTACCCCCCTGTGGTTTTATGCTGGAGCATCCTGGACAGTGCATCTTCCGCATGGTAATGGAGATGACTGTCGGCCAGGCTACTGCGACTCGGCCCTGTAGACCGATCTTTATGCAAGCCCTGGAGCGCATAGCTCACCGGCCACCCGTAGAGCAACGGGCATGTCGTGGACAACCCAGCACGCAGCTACGGTCGGCACACGCTCGATGGCCGAAACTGGGAAGAATACAAGGATCTAGGATCCAGCCTGTCACCCAGTCGGCAGTTAATCGAAGATCGCAGGAAAAAAAAAATCCAGAATCTTGAACTAACAGCCTTCAAGCCATGGGCCTGAAGGGAACCATGTGTTCTCCTGGAACAAGGCAGAAAAAAACTGATCTGCGAGATGCAGAGAGAGGGGTAATACCCAGAGGGTATTACCTGGGCGGGCTATAGGGTTAATGATAAGTTAACCTTTTATATATAGGTTTCTGCCTAGTCAACTCCTAAAGGAAGGCTAATACCCACTAAGTCAAGATTAAGGCTGTGTCCGTCCATGAGCGAAAGAGAAACATATGCAAGATTTTGCTTTAAAAGAAAGTGATGTTACTTAGCAAAAACATCTCAAAAAGAGAAGGTAGGATCCAGTAATATCTCACAGAGTCATTACTGATTTCAGCTTTTCTCAAAGTCGAATCAGAAGACTCCAGTTTATGAGATTTTACTGAATACCCCTGATAACGCTTAACTCTAATCCGTCTACTCATGAACCTAAATCAATGCTAACGTTTTTTATGAGTCCTAACAGGATTAAGAAATTTCACGTAATAAAGTCTAAAATGTTATATACTCTCCCCAGGTACACTTTGAAATGTCATGATTAAAAAATATTACAATAATAAGCCAAACTATGTGCTCGCTGAAAATGTTTTATAGTTCCCCTTTAATATCTTTATGTATTGAAAGATCATGAAGCAAGGAGTCGTGTTAATAGACTGTTAAAATTTAAATCACAGTTCCTGTCAAAGCTCTTTTTTTTTTTCCTTTGGATATAGTGAGAACTACTACAACCTCCGTCGGGTTTTTTAATTGCACTTTTTTTTTGCCTTGTTGTGGTCAACAAGTCAGGAAGTGAGAAAAATCGTTGCAACAGAAACACACTGTTACGTTTGATAAATATATGTATGTTTTTTTTTTTTTTTTTTTTTAATCAGACATAACTGTACATGGGACAATCTGTTTAGTGGTTTGTCAAAGAAACAGAAATCAGGTTGCTTTTGAGTGTTTGAGCGAACTTCTCAAACAAATGCTGTTGGATACTATGGGAGAAATAAACTATTGTTCCCATTTAAGGCTCCATTCACACCTAGGCGTTTTGACGCCCGACGCTATTTCAGCCTGAAATACGCTGGAAGGGTGATTTAACATTGTCGGCTATGGAGATGGTTCACATCTCCATGCCGAACGCCGAAACGCCGTACGCCTGAAGCTCAAAACAAGTCCCTGACCCTTTTTTTCAGGCGGCTTCGGCGTTCGGCCATAGCCGACAATGTGTAAATCACCCCTCCAGCGAACCGCGGTAAAAAACGCTGCGTTTTGTTGCGGCAAATCGCGGGACAAAATGCCGCTATTTGTCGCGGCAAATCGCGGTACAATACGCCACGTTCAGGTGTGAATGCAGCCTTAGGGCTAGATTCAGCAACAACATACGGCGGCGTATCTCCAGATACGCCGCCGTAATTTCAAATCTGCGCCGTCGTATCTTTACGCCGATTCTCAAAGGCAGATACGTTGAAAAAAATAGGCTTCCTCCGCCGACGTAACTTGAATACGAGGGCGTATAATTGTGTGCAATTTTACGCTGGCCGCTAGGGGCGCTTCCGTTGTTTTTGGCGTAGAATATGCAAATGACCTAGATACGCCGATTCACAAACGTACGTACGCCCGGCGCAATTTAGTTACGTCGTTTACGTTAGGCTTTTTCGGCATAAGGTTACTCCTGCATGCGCCGTTCGTAAAAAACGTAAAATACGCGGGGTCACCATTAATTTAAATAAAACACGCCCCCCTCATCCTCATTTGAATTGGGCGCACTTACGCCGCCCCCATTTACGCTACGCCGCCATACGTTAGGAGGCAAGTGCTTTGTGAATACAGCACTTGCCTCTCTAACTTACGGCGGCACAGCGTAAATACGGCGCCGCCGTAACAATGCGCGGCTCTACCTGAATCTAGCCCTTAGTTGGCAGTTCGATGTTTTTATTGTCCATGTAACTACAAGTCTAACCTGGACAAATAACTTGGCTTTTCTGACACTTAACCTGTGGTACATGTGACTGTTCAACTCATTTTCTGTAGTGAGTCCACATCAGACAGTCATTTATAGTTAAGGGCCTGGTAGCCAACGTTTATTAACCGCTTGCCGACCACCTCACCCACATTTACCTCAGCAGAATGGCACGTGCAGGCAAAGCAACGTATATATACGTTGCTTTAAACCTGCCTCCTAGCAGGCGCGGCCGCCTCTGTCTCCGTGCCCGTGCCCGCGGGCTCGATGTCTGTCTGCTGGTGTCCCGCAATCGGTGTCACGGAAAGGCAGAACGGGGGGGATGCCTTTGTAAACAAGGCATCTCCCTGTTCTGTCTAGTGACACAGCACTGATCATCTGCTCCCTCATCGGGAGCAGCAATCAGTGACGTGTCACAGTAAGCCACGCCCATTAACAGTTAGAATCCCTCCCTAGGACACACGTAACCCCTTCACTGCCAGTCACATTTCTACAGTAATCAGTGCATTTTTATAGCACTGAGCGCTGTATAAATGTGAATGGTCCCAAAACAGTGTCAAAAGTGTCCGATGTGCCCGCCATAATGTCGCAGTCACAATAATAAAAAAAAAAACGCTGATCGCCGCCATAACAAGTAAAAAAAAATTATAATACAAAAGCCATAAAACTACCCCCTATTTTGTTGACGCTATAACTTTTGCGCAAACCAATCAATATACCCTTATTGCGATTTTTGTTTACCAAAAATATGTAGAAGAATACGTATTGGCCTAAACTTAGGAAAAATTTGCTTAAAAAAAAAATGGCGATATTTATTATAGCAAAAAGTACAAAATATTGCTTTTTTGTTGTTTATAGCGCAAAAAAGAAAAAACACAGAGGTGATTGAATACCACCAAAAGAAAGCTCCATTTGTGGGGAAAAAAAAGACGTCAATATTTTTGGGAGCTACGTCGCATGACCGTGCAATTGTTAGTTAAAACAACGCGTTGCCGGATCGCAAAAAGTGGCCCAGTGATTTGGCCACCAAATGGTCCAGGGCTGAAGTGGTTAAATGAAAAAAACAAACAAAAGTCCACTTAGGAATCCACTTAGGAATCCCACGCAGGGGTTTAAACATCATTCAGACATATCTGAAAATACAACAGCACTGCTGCTATAGGTACTGGTCCCTCAAACCACCAGATCTTCCAGGATGCAGACAGCTTTGGGCTCCTTGGATGCACACAGCTTCAGGTCCTTCAATGCACACAGCTTTGAGCTTACCATACACAGCGTCTATCTTCAGAGACTCTCACTAGCAGCCACTGCTCCAACTTCATCTTCCTCCCCCTTGTGCTCTCACCAGCCCCTCATTATATGGGCTGTGTGCACCTGGGAACACACCCTGCTGGCTATCCACAAGACCCGGATACAGGGTTGGAGATCCCATCCCACCCAACACTCTGAAGGATCTCCAAACTACAGAGCCCCATCCTGAAATAGCAAGATCCGGAGAAAGCTGCCACAGCAGTTTTTTCTGTTTTACATCTACGCTCTGTAGCTCTGCAGTCTGCCGATATGCAGACTCTGTGTCAACTTTATCCCAATTTTCATAGGGACAGAGCCTCGAACTGCCACATACGATACAGAAGAACCATCTAGAGCACAGGTGTCTTTTGGTGCCTTTTGGCTGGGACCGGAGGAATTTTTTATTCCTGGCCGGAGGGCCTGGCCATTGTACTGCACAATGGCCACTTCCTTATTCTCCTCTTCACTATCCCTTTCCCCCACTTTATTTAATTCATTGCCTATGTTTGTGCACGTTATTTGTTCACTGTGTGATTAGTAGGGTGCGGGTCCTCGGGCCAGCCCTGAACGTCTTGAGAGTGGGTGGACATGGCCTTCTGGCTTAGTTCACCTGCTCTCATGGGGTCATCCTTCGGGGGGAGCCCCACCTAGTACTGGGAGGGTTCTGTTTCGGCAGACCCTCCAAGGAAGTTGAGTCCATGTTGGCTTCAGCTGCTCGGACCTCAGTACCTCAGTCCTCGTCTGGAGCCTAACTCCCCGGGGGATCATGGTTTGGGTTCTTTTTCACAGGAGGACCACTTGACGTAGCATCCGTCTGCACGTTTTTGTGAACACTTTCTATGTGTGTGCACATTTTTTCAGCACCGCGTGAAGTTTTTGGGTGTGTTTTGCATGCCATAGGCTTTTGAAAAAAAAAAAAAAGATTCATAAACTCCTTGTTAAAATTCCAAACATGCTAGGTGCACATGGAGTCACAGACTCAGCGTTGCCATGTAGCCACACCTTGATGCGTTTCGTCATTTCGGACTTCGTCACAGGGGGGCTTTTTTTACATTAACATTTGCTTCACCTCATTTGCATGTTTTTTTTTTAATTTATAAGTAGCAGCACAAATGGGTTGCAGCACAAACAGGTGTTTTTCGTTTCTTATTAAAGATTGTTGAAAGCCTGCTAGCAGCTTGCTTAAAGTGGAGGTTCACCCAAAATATCAATTTTTAACATTAGATTGAGGCTAATTTTACTAAGCAGAATCGGGTGTTTTTTTTAAATGAATGCAGTACTTACCGTTTTAGAGATCTATGTTCTCCCGCCGCTTCCGGGTATGGGCTGCGGGACTGGGCATTCCTATTTGATTGACAGCCTTCCGACGGTCGCATACAGCGCGTCACGAGTTCCCGAAAGTAGCCGAACGTCAGTGCGCAGGCGCGGTATAGAGCCGCACCGACGTTCGGCTTCTTTCGGCAACTGGTGACGCGCTGTATGCGACCGTCGGAAGGCTGTCAATTAAATAGGAACGCCCAGTCCCGAAGATCATACACGGAAGCGGCGGGAGAACATTGATCTCTAAAACGGTAAGTACTGCATTCATTTTAAAAAAAACAACCGATTCTGTTTAGTAAAATTAGCCTCAATCTAATGTTAAAACATTTTTTTGGGTGAACTCCCGCTTTAAGGTGGAAATCAACACTCAAATTAGGATCCGTGTTCAGCATTTACAAACTGGAGCTGAATGCTACTGGCAATCCATACAGTAACATACATCCTGTCTTAGGGTGTCTCCAATCTGAAACAGAAACATCTTTGGACAGCAGTATTGTCAATCTTGGGGGAGGGGAATGTTACTAGAAGATTTAATAGATGAAAAGTGAGAGTACTTGGGATTTTTTAGGTGTAAAATGAGTTGCAATAATATCAAATATAATATTTAAAGATTTTTTATTTTGAACAACAAAATAATTTTTTTTTAAAACATAACAATTGACAGGTACAGTTTAACACAATGTTATCAAGACAGCACTGAAAGGTAGACCAACATGTTTCACCTATATACCGGGCTTCTTCAGGGGATGCTGTCTAGTTTAGAGGTACAAGCCTTCTATCAAGAAAACAGAGACATACACATATATATATTTTTTTCATATCTTATATTTTTATTTTATCAAAAAGAAAAACATACAAAACAGAATACATATTCCATAAAATTCAATGTCCAAGTAATACAGATATACAGATTTTATATTGTAAAGTGCTGCGTAAACTGTTGGTGCTATATAAATCCTGTATACTAATAATAATAATAATAATGACATATCCATACCTATTCGTTCTTATTCTATCCATCTATGCAGCATAATCAGACACTTAATCTATACTTTATATATCCCTCTCTCCTTCTTTCTTTAACCTCTTCACCCTAAAACACCCCCCCCTTCCAAGAAAAAAAAAAGACCCCTCCCCCAGTTCCCATTACCCCTTGAGATGTAAGGCTTACGATCTTATATAGTCCCTTTATACATGTATGCAGATATCCAATTTCAGAAGAGTTTACATTTCTCCTCTTATCTCTCTTCCAACATTCTCTTCCCTTCCTCTGAGTTAATAAATGCTTTTCATCCTATCCAAGTTTCATTATATTGTTTCCTCCTGTTTTGGGCCGAGAGGACTAAGTCCTCCATTGCCTCTATCTCCTGAGTCCTATTAAGCCATCCTGCTATGGAGGGATGTCTAGAATCCCTCCATCTTCTGGTGACTCCCGCCTTTGCTGCATTGATCAAATGACACACCACTGATTTCCCGTAATTCCGAACCGGAATCTGAGAACAATGCAGCAAGAAAAAGGCGGGGTCATTTGGTATCTGGTATTCTATACATTTTTGGGATATTCTCCTCACCTCCTCCCAATAGTGTCTCATTTTTTCACAGGACCAAAATATATGCAAGAGTGTTCCCAGCTCTCTCCCACATCTCCAGCACCCATCCGAATTTTCTTTTGAAAATGTATTAAGCCTTACTGGAGTATAATACCATTGTGTAAGAATTTTATAACTGGCTTCTTGAGTTTTTGTACAGATCGAGGAGTTAAATGTCAACAGGATAATCTGTTTACGTTGGATTGAAATAAAATTCCTCCCCAAGGCCTCTTCCCATTTGCTAATCCCTGACATCACATAATCTTCCAGGGGTGCATTCAACAGGCCATACATCTTGGATACCACTCGCGAGAGTGGTTCCTCCTCACTACAATATAGTTCAAGCGCTGTCAAATGCCTTTGAAATTCCCCCGCCAGCCCCAGCGATCTCAAGAAGTGGCTTACCTGGATTGCCTGCCAGAATGTGAGCTCAAAAGCACCCCCAGCCTTTGTCAGGTCGCCTATGGACGGCCAGGAGCCCGACTGCATAAAATGTGACACCTGGTAGACGCCCTTCTCTCTAAGATTGTCGAAGTTACCCTTTTCCAGACCAGGTGTAACATTCGGGTTTCCTAATATGGGTAACAATGGTGAGTGTCTTGATGAAAATTCCTGATTCCTACATATCTTTGCTGATATTTGTAACGTGGGTCCTATTGTAGGGTGTTTCTTAAGATGGATAGGTAGTGCTGCATAACACCACGGTGCCATAGATAATGGTATTGGGCTAACCTGTTGCTCCATGTCTACCCAACGTTTCGTCTCTCCGTGTCTACACCAGTCCACCAACCTTGTCAGATGTGTTGCTTGGTAGTATTTTACTATGTCTGGTACTGCCATCCCACCTGCTTTCTTTGGCATTCTCAACAGTTCTCTCTTTATTCTAGGCCGTTTCCCCGCCCATATAAATTTCAAGAACAAACTACCCACTTGATGGAGAAAGGATGCTGGAATAGTAATTGGGAGTGCCTGGAAGAGGTATAACATTTTTGGCAGAATACTCATCTTCACTATACTACTCCGGCCAAACCAGGAATGCAATCCCTGTTGCCATTTGTCTAGGAGTATTTGTATTGAGTCATACAGAGATGGAAAATTCAGCCCAAAAATATTCTTTATATTTGCTGGTATATGTGTACCCAAATATTTCAGGGCCTTCCCCCATTTAAATCTGAAGTTCCGTCGTATGGTATCCCCCAAAATAGCGTGTACTGCCACCTCCATTGCCTCGGATTTAATACTGTTAATTTTTAAATTAGACATCCTTTCCGTATGACTCAATTTCGCTTACCAGGTTGGGGAGTGAGATATGTGGATTGGTCAGAGAAAAGAGCAGGTCGTCATGCTACCACCTTGTGTATCGGCTCTCCCCTTCAAATTCCCTGGATGTCCAGGTTCTGACGGATTCTATTTAGTAGAGGCTCCAATGAGAGAGCAAACAACAAGGGCGAGAGAGGGCATCCCTGTCTTATACCATTTGAGATCTTAAACGGGCATGATAGTACTCCATTTACTTTTACTGTGGCACGTAGGGTCGTGTAAACACTCATAATCCACATATATATATATATATATATATATATATATATATATATATATATATATATATATACACACAGTACAGACCAAAAGTTTGGACACACCTTCTCATTCAAAGAGTTTTCTTTATTTTCATGACTATGAAAATTGTAGATTCACACTGAAGGCATCAAAACTATGAATGAACACATGTGGAATTATACAAAACAAAAAAGTGTGAAACAACTGAAAATATATTTCATATTCTAGGTTCTTCCACCTTTTGCAGCAGACACATCTCTAGAACTGGTAAGAGGAGACTGTGTGAATCAGGCCTTCATGGTAGAATATCTGCTAGGAAACCACTGCTAAAGAAAGGCAACAAGCAGAAGAGACTTGTTTGGGCTAAAGAACACAAGGAATGGACATTAGACCAGTGGAAATCTGTGCTTTGATCTGATGAGTCCAAATTAGAGATCTTTGATTCCAACCCCCGTGTCTTTGTGCGACGCAGAAAAGGTGAACGGATGGACTCTACATGCCTGGTTCCCACCGTGAAGCATGGAGGAGGAGGGGTGATGGTGTGGGGGTGCTTTGCTGGTGACACTGTTGGGGATTTAATCAAAATTGAAGGCATACTGAACCAGCATGGCTACCACAGCATCTTGCAGCGGCATGCTATTCCATCCGGTTTGCGTTTAGTTGGACCATCATTTATGTTTCAACAGGACAATGACCCCAAACACACCTCCAGCCTGTGTAAGGGCTATTTGACCAAGAAGGAGAGTGATGGGGTGCTGCGCCAGGTGACTACCTCTTGAAGCTCATCAAGAGAATGCCAAGAGTGTGCCAAGCAGTAATCAAAGCAAAAGGTGTCTACTTTGAAGAACCTAGAATATGAAATATATTTTCAGTTGTTTCACACTTTTTTGTTATGTATAATTCCACATGTGTTAATTCATAGTTTTGATGCCTTCAGTGTGAATCTACAATTTTCATAGTCATGAAAATAAAGAAAACTCTTTGAATGAGAAGGTGTGTCCAAACTTTTGGTCTGTACTATATATATATATATCATAATCAGATAGTTTAGAATTGCATATCATATAAATTTACCTAGTGTTACATTTATTTAAATACCGTATTTATCGGCGTATACCGCGCACTTTTTTGCCCTGAAAATCAAAATCGTGGGTGTGCGATATACGCCGATACCCGCTTTCCCGCGCCAAGTTTGAATACTGCGCCGACATATACCGAGTGCAGTACACTTGTGTATTGTCGGGCAGTCTCGGCTCCTCCCGCGCTAACGTCCTGGACGTACAGGACATCAGCGCGGGTAGCCGAGCATTACCGATAATACACGAGTGTACTGCGGTCTGTATATGTCGGGGCAGTATTCAAACTCGGCGCGGGAAACGAGCGGGGAGGACACGAGGACGCCGCAGAAGGACGCCGGACCTGACGAAGAGGACACCCGAAGCCGCAGACGGATGCCGGACCCGACGAAGAGGACACCCGAAGCCGCAGACAGACGCCGGACCCGACAAAGAGGACACCCGAAGCCGCAGACAGACGCCGGACCCGACAAAGAGGACACCCGAAGCCGCAGACAGACGCCGGACCCGACGAAGAGGACACCCGAAGCCGCAGAAGGACGCCGGACCCGACGAAGAGGACACCCGAAGACGCAGACGGACGCCGGACCCGACGAGGCCGCCGATGGACGCAGTGCAAGACACCAAAACTGTAAGTACAAAAAAAACGTTTTTTCCACAGGATTCGGGGCAGCTTTAGGGGTGCGCGGTATACGCGGGAGCGCGTTATACCGCGATAAATACGGTACATAACAGCTTAATATATGCATGTGCATCTCTGCTATCAAGTCGATGCTTCTTACCTATGTCTCCTAAAACAGATCCAAACACTGTCACAATTCCTAGGTGTCTAGCTGCATCAAGGGGGCCATGTGTAACAGGCGGCCACAGAGGGCATTAAAGGACCGACTAAAAGAATAATAAGGTATATCAGATGATATCAAAGAGGGAAATATATTTCCACACTGAGAACAGAAGTATATTGTGAAAAAGGCGACTTACAAAAACAAGTTCTGCAGTGGACTTAATTCCAAGGGACTTTGACGCTGTCTGCACCCTCAGGTGCTTGTTTCCAGGACTAGCCACAGATCAGAAATAAAGAAACCAATTAAATCTCAGATAAAAAAGAAAACGGTAAAAGAGAGAAAACAGACTTTGCAATGATACAACAGCAAGAGAAATTGCTTAAATAAGCATAAAATTCTTTCAAGATATATCAGAATAGCCAGAGCTTGTATCGCAACAGAGCAGAGATAGAATTGAAGCTTCCCTATAATTAAAGCTTTGTAGAGAGTTACCTGACAGTGTGTTTATGTTCCTAGTCTCCAGCAGCATCTAATCGCTGGAGCCAGTGGCCTTAAATACTCCCCATCCCGTCCAAAGACCAGAAGCGGACGCTCAGACTGCACCCGCGCATGCGCGAGCCGCGTCATCTCAATCACTTCATCCATCACAGCTGGGTCCTAGCACTAAGCTGAGGAGATAGAGGATGTTACTCCATCTGGTGGTGGGAGGGAGAATCCTTCATGTCCAGAGGACATAGAGAGATCCAAGGAGGGAGAGAAGCGGGGCGGAAAGCACATAGGCTGCACAGTAAATCGGGCGCCATGTCGGAATGACATGGATGCCCTGGGCATCCATATGGTCGTCCAAAGTGCACAAAAGGAACCAAAGGCATAGGACAACCTAGTCATTGGAAGGCTCTGATGGTCACTATCTAAAGAAGAAGATGGATATTGGGGGTGAAGCAAAGCATTGAGTACAGAGAGGCAGATTTAGATGGACTTTGCTAACAGTTTAAAGGGTAACTCCACTTTCATAGGAAAAAAATCACAAACAAAAATAAATTATTATAGCATATACAATTGCAACACAGTCATAAAGTTTTACATAAAGTTTAATTTAATGTTATTAAAAATTCCCTTTCCTTTTCAATCTCCCCCCCTGTAATTTTCTGTAGAAAGCAATGCAGTGTGGCAACCTAGAGGCATTCTGTACACAGACGGTGTACAGCACGCCCCCCAGATATGCAATTTCCTGCTTGTGTGATCGGCTTATTGATTTTCATAGAATTCTGCACTAAGATACAAGTTAGGCAACCCCTGCAACAAAAATAGTGTTGGGGAGAAACTCTAAAGGGATGCATTGCCACTTTCATCAGAGCCCTGCAAGTGCAGCAACTGAGATGGACACAGATATACAAATGTAGCAGGTAATTCTCCAGACTGATCTAATGTATGATAGGAGAACTGTCTTCTACAGCAGTGTGGGCTTTTTCAACCCCCCCCCCTTTTTTCTCTTCACACAGACACTCAGAACTGCTTGTTTTGAAACCCCCTATTGGAAGTTGTCTGTATACTCCATATTGGAAGAACCTGAGCCAATCATCAGGCAGCAGCAAAGGACTGTGGGGGAGGAGATAAATCCCATCCCATCTGCATCCCATCAGAAGAGCATCTCCTGCACTCTATGTGTGTGTGGAATACCAAGGGGCACACAGCCTGCCACTCCAGCCCAGAGAAACAGATTGTTCATGCAGCTCCAGCCCAGAGGAACAGACTGTCCGTGCTAAAGAAGGACATCCTGCAACAGCTCAAGAACTGAATGCCACTGCGACACACCTGCATCTAAGATCAATCGCTCAGGGGAGGACCGCTGACTATGTACAGGATTTGGTGAGGGGGCTTTGCCCAGAAACCTTCAATGCTTCTCATAGAATACCACATCCAAATAATGTCCACAGAGCTCCTACATTGTCAGTGAAGATAATAAAACGCAAAGCTTTGCTTCCAGGACATTGCCACGGTTGCTCCTAAAGGGGACACACCCACGGGTATTGAGATCATTTCACTGGATGTGTACTAGAGGTATCATAGGCTGACCTGGGGTTCCCCTTTAGCCACAGCATCCCACACACACCACAAGTTGTTGGGGAGACTCTTAATCTGTGCATATTGTTACCTATTGCTTTCATTGGTTGCATAGTGTTCCTGATTGTTTCTTTAAACTGTTTCAGCCAAGTCCTGGGTACTTATACAGGTCCTGGCTGACAAATGTTAACCTGAACTTTTCATTTCTCTAAGTAAACTACAAGAAGAACTGTGTTGTGTATTGCTGTGGAGTTATTCCATTAATAACATTGCTAGGTGTGCCAGAGGGGCTGGGACAGTTCATTGGGGTTGGAAGGCAGAGTAACGGACTGAACAAACAAAAGCAGCTTCTTTGGGGGTTTTGCTACACAAACATTAATTTTTGCAGAAAAAATACATGTAGCCCTACCCCCTAAGAAGCTGCTTGAGTTTGTTTGGTTCTGTACTCCTGTGTTTTGGTTCTCAACACCAGGAACAGTCTCAGCCCCTCTGGCACACCTAGCAATAATTTTAGTGTGAACATCACAGTAAAGGACCCAAATTGTAGTAAACACAGAAATTATCTTTACTGTGAATTTTCTTAGGAATGGAATAAACAGTATTCAAACAATGGAACAAAAGCAGTATAACTGAACAGTAGACAAATATAAATCAATTGTGTGATAATGATGAGTGATGACTAGGGATGAGCTTTGTGTTCGACTCGAACGTATGTTCGACTCGAACATCGTCTGTTCGTACGTTCGACGAATTTCGAACAAAACGGGTCGTTCGCGCCAAATTCGAGTGACGCGTGTCATCCCATAATTCACTGCGGCGTTGCGCGCTGATGATTGGTCAAGCATGCACCATGACCCTGCATGCTTGGCCAATCACAAGGCGCAAAAAACGAAGAACCACAATTGGCCAAAGCCAGGGTGGCTTTGGCCAATTATGGCTCAGGGGGATTAGTACACGCCCCACACTATATAAGGCCGCCTGTAAGGCGGCCGCGTGTAGTGTGTTCCAGCTTTGTTAAAGAAAAGAACAGTCAGACAGTTAGAGAGAGAGAGAGAGAGAGAGATAGATAGATAGAGACACAGGGACACAGGGCCAGATCCTCAAAAGGGATACGCCGGCGTATCTACTGATACGCCGTTGTATGCCTGTTTCTATCTTTGGAACTGATCCACAGAATCATTTTCCAAGAGATAGACAGAAGATCCGGCATGTGTAAGAGACTTACACTGCCGGATCTTAGGATGCAGTACCGCATCCGCCGCTGGGGGCATTTTGCTTCGAAATGCCGCTTCGGGTATGTAGATCCACGAAGCTTTTACGATTCGTTTTTTCTCCGTAAGTATTAAGTTGCATGTGTAAAATTAGGGCTGCTTTTACAAAGTGTAAACTGTTTACACCTTGTAAAAGTAGACCCTTCTGTCCAGCGACGCGTTTTTTTTTTGTTTTAAATTATTTTTTTTCCGCCGTATCTTTTTTTTTTCCCGACGCAACTTTATTGACCCGACGCGATCCACAAAGCTCGGCGTAACGTAATTTTGCGCTATGCACGTCGGGAAAATGACGTCACGAGCATGCGCAGTACGGCCGGCGCGGGAGTGCGCCTAATTTAAATGGGAATCGCCCCCATTTGAAGAGGAACGCCTTGCGCCGGCGGAATTTAAGTTACACAGCCGAAAATTTCTAGGTAAGTGCTTTGTGGATCGGGCACTTAGGTAGAAATTTTAAGGCAGTGTAACTTAAATGGGAAATTTTACGTTACGCCGGCTCTTTGTGGATCTGGCCCACAGTGTCTTTTCTACCAGATAGATAGATAGATAGATAGATAGATAGATAGATAGAGCAGGAAGGCTAGTCAGTTTAGTTAAATTTACAGTGTGTAGAGGATATATATACATCCTAGCGTTGTACATATATTTATACACTGTATAGCTTAGCTAGATCAGCTATTCCTATTGTTAGGCAGTAGATTGTGCTATATGCAGTGCTCTAACGTGTTGTATTGCCTGCATAGTGTTTAGTTTACACCTAAACATAGTACTCAGTGTTAGTGGACGTGTGCTATTTAATTGCCCATAAACGCATTAGCTGTTACTGCACGTGGGCTATTTAATAGTGTATAAAGGGATATTGCCACCCTCCAAACTCCCCTCCCCACTTGGTATCCACCACCCCTATGCACCCTCTGTCTCCCCAACAAAACCCTGTTCCCCCTTGATAGATGGATAGTCCGGTCTGTATAGGGTCCCTAGTTGTTAAAGAAACCTACAAGACTCTGGTCTGGCCGCACCTAGAGTATGCTGTCCAGTTCTGGGCACCAGTCCTCAGGAAGGATGTACTGGAAATGGAGTGAGTACAAAGAAGGGCAACAAAGCTAATAAAGGGTCTGGAGGATATTAGTTATGAGAAAAGGTTGCAAGCACTAAACTTATTCTCTCTGGAGAAGAGACTCTTGAGAGGGGATATGATTTCAATTTACAAATAGAGTGAGTACAGAGAAGGGCATCAAAACTAATAAAGGGTCTGGAGGATATTAGTTATAAGGATAGGTTGCGAATATAAGCAGATAAATAAAGTGATCACATAGATTATAAAAGCAGTATGGGATGCTGTAAAGCGGAACCCGACACGTTTCGGCTTAGAGAGCCGTCACCAGGAGCATGAAATTGTCCAAGATGTCTTGGTATGCTGACGCCTTTAAGCCGTGTACACATCGGATTTCTGATAGAATAAAATCTGATTGATTTTTTCGTCAGAATTCCGATGAAGCCGACTTTCATCAGTCTTGCATACACACTATCAGACTAAATTTTGACCGTGCCAAAACGTGGTGACGTAAAACACTACGAGGAGCCGAAAAAAAGTCTAATTCTGAGCATGCATTGATTTTTCTCCGATGGAGGTCCACACAGACCATCAGAATTTACTATCAGTCTTTTATCCATCTGAAAAATTTAAAACATGTTCTATTTTTTTGCACCGATGGAAAAAAGACCAATGGGGCCCACACACGATCGGTTTGTCCGATGAAAAAAGTCCATCAGACTTTTTTCATAGGAAAAAACGATCGTGTGTACACAGCTTATAAGTTCCCTTCACTGGAACTAAGGGGCCAAGCCCAACTCCTGAAAAACAACCCTCCACACCATAATCTACCCTCCATCAAATTAATTGGACCAGTGCACAAAGCAAGGTCCATAAAGACATGGATGAGGTGTCCTGACCTCAACCAGATAGAACACCTTTGGGATGAATTTGAGTGGAGACTGAGAGCCAGACCTTCTCACCCAACATCGGTGCCTGACCTCACAAATGTGCTTCTGGAAGAATGGTCAAACATTCCCATAGACACACTCCTAAACCTTGTGGACAGTCTTCCCAGAAGAGTTGAAGGTTTTATAGCTGCATAGGATGGGCCAACTCAATATTAAACCCTACGGACTAAGACTGGGATGCCATTAAAGTTTATGTGCATGTTAAGGCAGGCGTCCCAATACTTTTGGTAATATATAGCTAGATTCACGTAGGGTGTCCTAACTTTGCGGCGGCGTAGCTTAGCGTGTTTACACTACGCCGCCGTAAGTTAGCGAGGCAAGTACATGATTCACAAAGTACTTGCCTGCTAAATTGCGGCGTAGCGTAAATGCGGCGGGCGCACGCGCGCCTAATTCAAATCCGGCTAAGGGGCGTGTTTTATGTTAATGGGGCTTGACCTGACGTGATTGACGTTTTTTTGGAACGGCGCATGCGCCGTCCGCCTACATTTCCCAGTGTGCATTGCGGCAACGTACGCCGCACGGGCCTATTGATTTCGACGTGGACGTAAATGACGTAAATCCCTATTCACGGACGACTTACGCAAACGACGTAAAATTTTCGCATTTCGAAGCCGGAACGGCGGCCATACTTTAACATTACTATTCCAACTATTTGTTGGAATAACTTTAGGCCTGATAAAGCGTTACGTAAACGGCGTATCTGTACTGCGTCGGCCGGGCGTACGTTCGCGAATAGGCGTATCTAGTGATTTACATATTCTACGCCGACCGCAATGGAAGCGCCACCTAGCGGCCAGCCTAAATATTGCACCCTAAAATAGGACGGCGCAAGCCGTCGTATCTTAGCTAGGTTTAAGTGTATCTCTGTTTGAGAATACACTTAAACTTACCTAACTCTACCTGAATCTAGCTATTAGTGTATAAAATACGCTGGATACATTCGTGACTGTCCCGTTAAGAGTTAAGCAAATGGATTCTTTTAAATCCCAGTTCTGTCCCATTTTACAAGTAATCATTTTCTGTAAAGAGATAAAGTGGACGGTAGTAATATCTCTGCCTCCGAATGCATCTAATCATTTTCGATTCTATATAATTTCATATTCATGAAAGATAAGATGAACCCTTCTGTATTAAAATAGGCAATTCTGAGAGCGGACAGAAGATATTTAAATTTCCTGCCAATGGCCTTATCTCACTCATCAAAAAATACATAAATAAAAATCACATTTTATAAGGTACTAATTACAGCACAGTGAAACAAAACCTTCCAGTCAAAGTTATCCATTAAAGTTCAGAGCGAAAGTCTGCATCTAATATAGCACTTATAAATGATCTCCATTGTCTGCTTAATGAAATCTTCTGTAGTAGGCATATTGTCAGTAACTTAATTTGTTATATTCCCGAAAGATCAAAAAGGTTTGCAGAAAATATATCTCAGGACTTTAAATCCATTTTTATCCCTTCAAAGAAAAAAAAAATTTCACAAACAAATTTGCATTCACAAACAAGCACTATTTTCCTGGCTTGTCCTGGCACCGTAGATGTGTCCAAAGAATGCAGAGAGATGAGCCAATCACTGTGCTGCTTTTCCTTCACTGTCCAGTCACAGGCTGGGGGCGGGTTGATGACAGCCTGGCCTTAGAAGAAGTGCTTTAAATGATGTCGGCTGTCATAGAAGACTGAGGACATCTACTGGTAGAAAGTTATTACTGCAAGGGGCATGCTTCGTACTTAAAGTGAGTATTGCAACAAAAGTTGCTTTTTTATTTGATCTTTTATTGGTCTATTTTTTTTTTCTTTATTGTTTGTGGATGCTTTTACAAACAATTAGGTAGATTCAGGTAGGGGCGCGCTAATTTGCGGCGGCGTAGCCTAGCGTGTTTACACTACGCCGCCTTAAGTAAGAGAGGCAAGTACTGTATTCTCAAAGTACTTGCCTCCTTACTTAGGGCGGCGTAGTGTAAATGCGGCGGGCGTAAGGGCGCCTAATTCAAATGGGTTGGAGGGGAGCGTGTTTAATGGTAATGAGGCTTGACCTCACGTTTTTTAAGTTTTTTGGCTACTGCGCATGCGCCGGGCGCCTACATTTCCCAGTGCGCAGTGGGGCTAAGTACGCCGTACGGGCCTATTGATTTTGACGTGGACGTAAACGACATAACTCCCGATTCGCAGACGACTTACGCAAACAACGTAAAAAATTGGAATCTTGCGGCGGGAACGGCGGCCATACTTTAACATTGTTATTCCACCTAATAGGTGGAATAACTTTAGGCCTGTAAAGGCCTTACGGAAACGGCGTAAATCGACTGCGGCGGCCGGGCGTACGTTCGTGAATCGGCGTAGAAACTCATTTACATATTCTACGCCGACTGCAATGGAAGCGCCACCTAGCGGCCATCCGAAAAATTGCAATCTAAGATAGGACCCATCTTAGGGCCCTTTCACACTGGTGCGTTTTCCCGCGTTTTTAATTCATTTCAATGGAGAGGGGCATGGGGAGCGTTTTAATAGCGCTATTTTTACTGCGAAAACGCGGCAAAAACGCACCAGTGTGAAAGGGCCCTTAGATATGTTTAGGCATATCTCTGTTTGAGAATACGCTTAAACATAGGTCGGCGTAGATTCTGAGTTAGGTCGACTTATCTACTGATAAGTCGGCCTAACTCTACCTAAATGCTCCTTGTAACTGCTGTAAGGCCATGCTGCTCCCTTCGTGTCATACAGCAAATCTCATTTCTTTGTAATAGAAAAGAAAAACTCAGTTTGCTTCCATCTAGTGTCTCCTTAGAGGATTATTCTTCCTTTCTCAGTCAAGTAAATACAAGCAAAAAAAAGCAAAATTCAGCCAAAAGCTGGTTACCCTGCTGTTCTTCCAATAAGTGTGCACAGATCTTACTATAAATAGTCTTTATAGCATGACTAATGACTGTACGTAAAACACCAGGATATGGCGTATGCAGCATTATAATTGTCTGTCGGCTTGAAGCCTATCCCTGGAATTTTCAGTAATACAAAATGATGTGTTTTAATATGTTATGCTGTTTGCTAGATTTAATAAAGCGTATCCTATAAAAACACAATAGTTTATTGCTAAAGCAACTGCCAGCTTTGGAGACAATATAAACATGGTGTCACCAACTTGGAGAATACATATTCAATACAAATTAAAAGCAGCTTGGTGGGACTTGTTGTTGAGTAGTGAAAACCCACCAACTACAAGGGGACCAAATGGACGGGGGCCGACCTTATTGTTTAACCACTTCATTACTGAGCACTTAAACCCCCTTCGTGCCCAGAACAATTTTCAGCTTTCAGCGCTGACGCATTTTGAATGACAATTGCGCGGTCATACAACACTGTACCCAAATTATATTTTTTATCATTTTTTCCCCACAAATAGAGCTTTCTTTTGGTGGTATTTGATCACCTCTGCTATTTTTATTTTTTGCGCTATAAACATAAAAAAAATGAAAATTTTGAAAAAAAACACAATATTTTTTACTTTTTGTTATAATAATATCCCAATTTTTTTTAAAAAAAATTAAAATTTCCCTCGGTTTAGGCCGATACGTATTCTTCTACATATTTTTGTTAAAAAAAAACGCAATAAGCGTATATTGATTGGTTTGCGCAAAAGTTATAGCGCAAACCAATCACACAGAGCTCCACGTCCCTGCTGTCACCGACGATCGCGGGTGTCTGGCGGACATCACGGCCGGCAGGCACTCGCATCGCTCCCGAGCGATGCGCCGGGCACGTTGTTTCCCCGCTGCGCGCCCCCAGCGGCGCGCACAGGGAATCACAACAACAGGACGTCTAAAGACGTCCACTCGGCACTTGAGAGCCGCGCTGTGGACGTCTTTCGTCTATAGCGTGGCCCTCTAGTGGTTAAAAGAAGGAGAAAAAAATGCCACTACCCTTTCAATTAAGGGGGCTTGCATTGTATATTTCGACTTTTGATTGTACATTATCAAGTTGGATGCATTTTTCATACACACTGTATTACCAAAAGTATTGGGACACCTGCCTTTACACTAGGGTGACCAGAGATCCCCGGTTTCCGGGGACAGTACCCGGTTCAAGGACACTGTCCCCGGACCAAGTCTGTCCCCGGTTTTGTCCCCGGATTGGATTTGAACAGGGGCTGGGGCAATTTCAAAGAGTCAGTGTAGAAAAAAAAAATCTGATTTACACCCCCGCTATGCCGCTCCTACTAGCTTGGGGAGATATTTTTCCCATTATCTGTGCCCCTTTCTGATGATCATGTGCTGGTCGGAGCGGAGGGAATATTACTTCAGTTTCGGGTGCATGCCCATCCAGCTCCGCTCGCATATTCTTCTGCCTTGGCTCAAGTCCTGGCCAGCCGCCTGCCTGCTTATCTCCTTGCCTTCCCTGGGGGAGTGATCTTCCTCCGCTCCCCACCCAGTAGTAGCCAGAGCCCGGAGAGTAAGGCCTCTTTCACACGGAGCGGACCGTTTTTGTGTCAGCTCTGTGTGTGTCCGTCGGCTCAGCGGGGATCATCCGTAATCCCCGCTGAGCTGTCGGCGGACAGGGCGGTCCCCCGCATACTGTGCAGAGACCGCCCTGTCTTTCCTCCGCTCTCCCCTATGGGGAATCGGATGAAGACGGACTTCGAATAGGGTTTTCTTCCGTCCGAAAAACTGGATCCTGACGGACGCGGATGGTTGCGGACGTTAGCGGATGCTCCATCCGCTAACGGACGCGATCCCATAGGGATGCATTACAAGTCCGTAAACGGACTTGTAATAAACGGACGAACGGTCCGCTAATGTGAAAGGGGCCTAAGGCCGCGTACACACGATCAGTCCATCCGATGAGAACGGTCCCAGATGGACCGTTGTCATCGGTTAACCGATGAAGCTGACTGATGGTCCGTTGTGCGTACACACCATCGGTTAATGAACCGAACGTGTCAGAACGCGGTGACGTAAAACACAACGACGTGCTGAAAAAAAACGAAGTTCAATGCTTCCAAGCATGCGTCGACTTGATTCTGAGCAAATGCGCAGGTTTTTAACCGATGCTTTTGCATACTAACGATCGGTTTTGACCTATCGGTTAGGCGTCCATCGGTTCAATTTTAAAGCAAGTTCTAATTTTTTTGACCGAAGGATAACTGACCGATGGGGCCCACACACGATCAGTTTTGACCGATCCTGTGTACGCGGCCTAAGACTTTACAGGCTGTGAGGCAGGCGGCGGTGGCGACGGGCAGAGAGTCGCCAATTTACGCCATTACTAGTAAAAAAAAAAAATATTTACCGGATTTTATTTAAAAAATCTGGTCACCTTACTTTACACGTACATGAACTTTAATGGCACCCCAGTCTGAAGCCTCGTACACACGCTCGGTTTTTCTCGGCCAGAAACAGCAAGAAAACTGCTGACGAGATTCCTTGCAAGATTTTCTTGCCGGCCGAGTGTTCACACGTACGTTCCTTTGAATGGCACGAACGCGGTGACGTCATCGACTGATCATCAGAAAGGGGCACAGATAATGGAAAAATACCCCCCCCCCCCAATTATTAGGAGCAGCAGAGTGGGGGTGTAAATCAGAATTTTTTTTTTTATTCTGCACTGACTCTTTGAAATTGCCCCAGCCCCTGTTCAAATCCAATCCAGGGACAGACTTGGTCCGGGGACAGTTTCCTCAATCCAGGTACTGTCCTCAGAAAACGGGGATCTCTGGTCACCCTAGTGTAAAGACAGGTGTCCCAATACTTTTGGTAATATAGTTGTAGCACTACCCTGAAGGAGCTGCTGGTTTATTTTGGGCGGCATGTTGCCTCTATTTCTTCGCCGTCTAGGATACTGGATGAGAGCTGAAACAAAGTCAATGTCCACACATTGCGTTCCTTTTTCTCTGCTTTATTTACCGAACGTGGTAAAAGAACGAACATTAGGTTGAAGAGATGAAATAGGGTATAGGTAATGCTCATCGCAGTCGATTACGTCACCGCGTTCATGCCATTCAAAAGAACGTACGTGTGTACACTCGGCCGGCAAGAAAATCTTGCCAGGAATCTTGTCAGGAAAAACTTTGTGTGTACAGGGCTTTAGTCTGTAGGGTTTAATATTAAAGGGGAGTTCCACCCACAATTTCACTTTTTAAATATAAATACCCCTGTAATACACAAGCTTAATGTATTCTAGTAAAGTTAGTCTGTAAACTAAGGTCCGTTTTGTTAGGTTGTTAGAGCATTTAGTTAGTTTATAATCTAGAAATAGAACGTGGCCATCTTAAGTGTGGGCATCATGAAGCCAGACTGTATGACTTCCTGGATTTCAGCCTTGCAGATCTCGCACATGCTCAGTGCTGCACAAGCGATGTAATAGGTTTCAGTCAGGTTTCCATAGCAACGGGAGTGTCAGAGGAAGTTGCCGCCCCTTCTCTATGCAAATAGGCTATTTGCAAGGACTACTGGGATACATGATGCCTATCCCAAACCCTTGCGAATAGCCTTGTGACTTAATAGCCTAGGCTAATAAGGAGGAGGAAGTAATGAAGGACTACAAAATAAAGGTATTTACAAGCAACAAAATAAATAAACATTGGCCATTCTGAACACTATGAGATTAGGGCATGCAGCACAGACAAACATAAAAAAATAGGTGAATCTCCACTTTAAAGTGGAGGTTCCCCTAAAAATAAACTTTTAAGATTAGATTGATGCTCATTTTGTCTAGGGGGATCGGCTATTTTTTTTTTAAAACGAAGCAGTACTTACCGTTTTAGAGAGCGATCTTCTCCGCCGCTTCCGGGTATGGTCTTCGGGTCTGGGCGTTCCTTCTTGATTGACAGGCTTCCGACGGTTGCATCTATCGTGTCACGAGTAACCGAAAGAAGCCGAAGGTCGGTGCGGCTCTATACGGCGCCTGCGCACCGACGTTCGGCTACTTTCGGAAAATCGTGACGCGATAGATGCGACCGTCGGAAGCCTGTCGGAAGACTGTCAATCAAGAAGGAACGCCCAGACCCTAAGACCATACCCGGAAGCGGCAGAGAAGATCGCTCTCTAAAACGGTAAGTACTGCTTCGTTTTTTTTAAAAAATAGCCGATTCCCCTAGACAAAATGAGCAGGAATCTAATGTTAAAAGTTTATTTTTAGGGGAACCTCCACTTTAAGTTGGCCCACCCTTTGCTTCTATAACAGCTTCAACTCTTCTCATCTGACAAAAGCTGGATGTTTCGGACGAAACGAAAACTAAAAACAAAATTCCAAAACAAAATATTTCAGTGTGCAAATGTCTATATTTCAGTGGAGTGACCAAGACTTGATCTGGTACTCAGCTAATTAATTTCACTCAGTAAATAAAGCTATCTTTAAGGCCCCGTACACACGACCAAACATGTATGCTGAAACTGGTCTGCGGGCCAGTTTCAGCATACATGTTCGGTCGTGTGTAGGCGCGAGCGGGCCGAATTCCAGCAAACATTTGCCCGCCGGGCCTTTTCCCAGCAGACAAATATTCCTGGACGTGTTTTAAAACCGTCCTCTGGAATCCTGCCCGCTCGGACATGTACGGTCGTCAGTACAGACCTACCGTACATGTCCGAGCGCCCGCCGTCCCTCGCATGCGTCGAATGACTTCGACGCATGCGTGGAAGCCTTTAAATGGCAGGCCCGCCCACGTCGCCCCGCGTATTGTTTACGCGCGGACTTCTGTACGATGGTTAGTACAACCATCGTACAGAAGCCCTCTGGCAGGCATGTACGGTGAAAACGGTCCGACGGACCGGTTTCATCGTACATGTTTGCTCGTGTGTACCGGGCCTTAGATCTGATCTCTGTGTACATTTGTAAACTGGAGATGTTGTCCACAGCCAATACCTGGTGTGGTGGTGGGACCCTGCGCTACCTTAAAGATTGCTGGTTTACGCCAGATTTTGAAGAGAAAGACACACTGGCCCGGATTCAGATAGGAGATACGACGGCGTATCTCCTGATACGCCGTCGTATCTCTGAGTGCGGGCCGTCGTATCTATGCGCCTGATTTAGAGAATCAGTTACGCATAGATTTCCCTAAGATCCGACAGGTGTAAGTGTCTTACACCGTCGTATCTTAGGCTGCATTTTCAGGCTGGCCGCTAGGTGGCGCTTCCGTGTGTTTACGCGAGGAATATGCTCATTAGGTAGATATGGCGATTCAGAAACGTACGTTCGGCCGGCGCAATTGTTTGCGTCGTTTACGTAAGGATTTTTTCGGCGTATAGTTACCCCTGCTATATGAGGCGTAGCTAATGTTAAGTATGGCCGTCGTTCCCGCGCGAGTTTTGAAATTTTACGTTGTTTGCGTAAGTCGTTCGCGAATAGGGCTGGACGTCATTTACGTACACGTCGAATCCAATACGTCCTTGCGGTGTACTTTAGAGCAATGCACACTGTGATACTATACGGACGGCGCATGCGCCGTAAAAAAAAAACGTCAAACGCGGGGTCAAGTAAAATTTAAATAAAACACGCCCCCAACATCCCCATTTGAATTAGGCGAGCTTACGCCGCCCCACATACGTTACGCCGCCGTAACTAAGGGCGCAGGTTCTTTCTGAATACAGAACTTGCGCCCAAAGTTACAGCGGCGTAAGTTACGCCAGCAGAAAGATCCGCTGATCTTTCTGAATCCAGCCCACTGATTGCACAGCTGTGTGTTTGGCTATTTACCATATTTATCGGCGTATACCGTGCACTTTTTCCCCCTTAAAATACCCGCTGATACACGCTTCCCGCGCTCAGTTTGAATGCCTGCGCCGACATATACCGAGTGCAGTACACTTGGCTACATTCGGCCAGGCTTGGCTTCGCTCGTGCTCACGCATAAACGTCACAGAGCATGAGCACGAGCGAAGCCAAGCCTGGCCGAATGTAGCTGAGTGTACTGCACTCGGTATATGTCGGCGGAAGCGTTCAAACTGAGCGCGGGAAGCGGCGATTCGATGGGGAGACAGCGCGGGAGAAGCTGGGAGGACACCACCGAACCCTCAGACGGACGCCGGACCCGACGAGGCCGCCGATGGACGCCACGCAAGACACCAAAACTGTAAGTACTAAAATGTTTTTTTACAGGAATTGCGGGTCCACATTAGGGTTGCGCGCTATACGCCGGAGCACGCAATACCCCGATAAATACGGTAGATCTGACCTGACTATGGCTCAGGGCCCCCACCCAACAGACAGGAAGTCTGTTCCTGGGAGTCAGATGGACTCCCAGCCCTCTGAGAGGAGTCAGAGGCTGCAGGGTTGCAGCCAGAGCATGCATGTGTGCAGGAGGCAGATGTCATTGGTGATTGAGCAGCAAGACGCTTATCAGGAGTAAGCTAGGTGTGAGCTTAACTCGAGAAAACTCTGTTTGTTCTGAGGAGCAGACCTAGGGCCTAGGCCAGTGAAGGCACCCTAAATGTTTTGGAACTACATTTCCCATGATGCTCAACACTCTGCAGTGTAGTTGAACATCTTGGTAAATGTAGTTCCAAAACATCAGGGGTGCCAAGGTTCGCCATCGCTGGACTAGGCTAAAGGCCTGAAACAGCCGGATGGCAAGAATGAAAGCCAGGAGGCTAAAGTATTGAATATGCAAGATACAGTAATGATGGAACCCCCCTGTGAGGGCTACTTTTTTGTGCTTTTAAATAAAAGTGGGCTACCAGGCCCTTAAAAATTCAGTTCTGGACTGGCGTACTCACTAAAAACGCACCTACCGCTGAAGTCTGATCACCCCGTTCTTACACTGGAGAATGTGAAAAAAAAGTATTACCTGTGTGGACCTGGATGTTGACCCTTAGAAAAAGTGAGGGTCCAGCATGTAATTACTCCTGGGTGAAAGGGGGATGAGCAGGCACCGCCAGGAGAGTGGGAGGGTCCGGCCTCCGGCAACCATCCTCACAGCAGAATACAGATTGGTCGAAGACTCACATATACCCTGAAGTTTGTGTAGTCTGAGGAGTTGACCCGGCTGCTAGCAATGGCCATACAACTAAGTATACTGTATATGATATCTGTGGGATCCCTCTAGAAGCTAGAGACAGCGCCGGGAAAAAGGTCACCTAGAGCCAAGGGCAAAGTTGACAAACTGTGCCCCCCTCCCCAAGATGTATGAACATTATGTGTCAACATAAATCTCCCCACAAAAACATTGAGCACTAATCTACCTACTTGCCCCCTAGCCATAATTTTCCCCTCCTCCCAGTACAAATCCACCTCCCTGCTAACCCCCCCCCCCCCCCCCAGCACAAGCCTTTGCTCCCCATCCCCTGAATCTCCCCCAGCTGAAATGCCCCCCCCCCCTAAAATCATGCCACCTAGAACAAATCACAAATCACTCCCTAGGAAAAACATTTAACCCCCTTGATCGCCCCCTAGTGTTAACCTCTATCCTGCCAGTCACATTTACACAGTAATTAATGCATTTGTATAGCCCTGATCGCTGTATAAATGTGAATGGTCCCAAAAATGTGTCAAAAGTGTCTGATATGTCAGTCGCAGTCACAATAAAAAACGAAGATCGCTGACATTACTAGTAAAAAAAATGCCATAAATCTATGCCCTATTTTGTAGACGCTATGGGCCAGATTCACGACCAATTACGGCGGCGTAACGTATCCCCTTTACGTTACTTTGCCGCAAGTTTTCGTTGTAAGTGCTTGATTCACAAACCACTTGCGTGTAAACTTGCGGCGGCCTAGTGTAAAGCCGTCCGGCGCAAGCCCGCCTAATTCAAATGGGGCGTGTACCATTTAAATTAGGCACGTTCCCGCGCCGAACGTTCTGCGCATGCTCCGTTAGGAAATTTCCCGCCGTGCTTTGCGCGAAATTACGGCGCCCGACGTGTTTTTTGAACGGCGACGTGCGTTACGTCCTTTCGTATTCCCGGACGTCTTACGCAAAAAAAAATTTAAATTTGACACGGGAACGACGGCCATACTTTAACATGGGCTGTCTATTGTTACACCACCTAAATAGCAGCCGTAACTTTGCGACGCGAAAAGCCGACTAGCAACGACGTAAGAGAATGCGACGAATGCGCGTACCTTCGTGGATTGCCGTAAACAGCTAATTAGCATACCCGACGCGGAAAACGACGTGATCTCCACCCAGCGGCCGCCGAAGTATTGCGTCCTAAGATCCGAAGGTGTACGAAGCCGTACGCCTGTCGGATCTTAGCCAAAAGCCGTCGTATCTTTGTTTGTGAATTACAAATAAAGATACGACGCGGCAAATTTGAAAGTACGCCGGAGTATCAGTAGATACTCCGGCGTACTTTTTCTGTGAATCTGGCCCTGTAATTTTTGCGCAAACCAATCAATATACGCTTATTGCGTTTTTGTTTTTTATCAAAAATATGTAGAAGAATATATATCAGCCTAAACTGAGGAAAAAGATATATATTTTTTTAAAAAAATGTGATATTTATGATAGCAAAAAGTAAAAAATATTGTGTTTTTTTTTTTTCAAAATTGGCGCTCTTCTTTTGTTTATAGTGCAAAAAATAAAAACCGCAGAGATGATCAAATACCACCAAAAGAAAGCTCTATTTGTGGGGGGAAAAAAACTACAAATTCATTTGGGTACAGTTTTGCATGACCGCGCAATTGTCATTCAAAGTGCAAAAGCGCTGAAAACTAAAAATTGCTCTGGGCAGGAAGGGGGTGAAAATGCCCGGTATGGAAGGGGTTAATAAAGTAAATGGAAACGTAACACAGATCTACTGACAGGATTAACAAGTATAAAAAAAAAAATCTTTCATGGAGGACGCAGAAAAACAAAAACTGCTCTGTAAAAGCTATCAGTAGTTTGCATCATGCAAGTCATTATTTTTAAAAAAGGCAAAGAAGTTATTAACGCACTGTAACTGGCCCCTGGGGCAGATTGACCCTTTCAAAAATAAATCCAATCACAAACTTATTACAATACAAAGTAAAAATATTTTTTTTTACAATGGGAACATTTTGTGAAGAGCTCAATGAGAAGGTAACAAAAGATGATCCCAAATGTTCTCCCCTTTGTGATGGGCACTGCGTATGGAGTTTTCCATCTCTGAGCTCAGTATTAATGTTTCCGGGCAGGTGCAGCTTACGTCTCAGTGGAAATGTTGGTATTTTTGTCCTGCAGAAGCAAATACAAGTAAGGGCAATGCTATTTGATTTCCAGAATCCTATCATGCTGTTCATGGTCTATTTCTAATTTAATCTAGAATTTGTGAGCTGACATTGGGAATAGATGTACACTGTATATCTAACCCTTCCAAAAAAAGAATTTGGAATAAACTGTAGAAGAAAAAAAAAAGAAGAGGAAAGTTCTCTCTAAACTTTTAATAATAATAATATCACATGAGTAAAAGTGCCAAAGCCGGCCCTCTTCTAATAACACTGCTAAGCGCTTAGAAATTCACAATCAAGTTCTAAAATGAATGAGGTGAGAATGTCTATAGATAATTGTGATAAATGGTTAAAGGAGTTGTAAAGGGGAAAAAAATTCACCTTAATGCAATCTATGATTAAGGTGAAAAAACATCTGATGATGCTGCCCCCCTGATTTACTTACCTGACCCGTCGAAAGTCCCGCGTTCGGTCCTGAGATCCTCTTCGCCGCTCAGCCTGGCCGCTGATTGGCTAGAGCAGATGGATTGAGAGCAGCGCAGCCATTGGCTGGCGCTGCTGTCAATCACATCCATTGACGTGTATCACTCGGCGGGGCCGAGTGATACAGTGAGCGGCTATGGATGCTCGCTGTATCACGGGAGCGCGCCCGCAAGGACTCATCACCATGCGAGCTCTCTCGCATGAATGTGGTGAGTTCTTGCGGAAAGGACCAGAGACAGCCGCCGAGGGACCCCAGAAGACGTGGATCAGAGCCACTCTGTGCAAAACGAACTGCACAGTGGAGGTAAGTATCACATGTTTGTTATTTTAAAGAAAAACATTTTTTTCCTTTAGTAACCCTTTAAATCACACATATATAGCAGCCACTTATAAAAATTGATATTTAAAAAAAGAATATTTAAAAACAGCAAAATGTCCGTATAAAATATTGTAGCAGCGCTCTTGTTCAAATTAAGTGAAATAAACAAGCTTCTTTGTGTGTAGTGTTGCTCACGAATATTCGCATTGCGAATATTCGACTCGAATATAGCATATTCGAGAAATCGCGCTATATTTCGAATTTCGCGGTGAATATTCGCAATTCCGAATATTCGCATTTTTTCAATTTGATTTTTAAAACAGATCACATCCTATCGACGTCTAAAAGCATTGCTGGTATGATTAGAGACCCTGGGCCGAGTAGCTAAGCTGAGGCGATCCTTTTATGTTGCCAAATTGAAAAAAAAAAATTGCGATTTTTCGCTATTGCGAATGCGAAAATGATTGCGAATTTTCGATAACTGTGGTAGGAGAACTCTGATTGTCTCTGATGCAAAAGGGGGGGGGCTTTGTGTATGTGTATGTTATGAATATTTGTATGTTTGATATTATTATTTTTTGTAAGAAGGAAAAAATTGCGCATACCTTAAAAAAGGGGAGAATACAGCAGCAACTCAAAAATGTTATACAACATAAATTAATACAAGACAGAAAATGGAGTCGCTCTACAAGAATAAAAAATATGTTTAGTGACAAGACATGTGGGCAAATTATAAAATAAGCAAGCGCAAATAACTTGTGAAATACACAGTGAAACAAATATATAAAGAAATATAGTCCCAATAATAGAAAAATAATCTTTCATAAAAATGTCTTTGATATGTGAAGTGAAAAAAAGTCCAAAGCATGCAGCATGAACGTGTTCAATCTTTAAGGTGTTTGATTGACAAACGGCTGTGACAGATGGATAGAGTAAAGAATCACCACCAATGCAAAACACTTTTTATTTTCTATTGTAAAATATCAAGAATATTCTGAGCCAATCAGAGTGCTCCTTCCGCATTTGCCGAATATTCGCAATTATTTTGTATTGTAAAATATTAAGAATATTCTGAGCCAATCAGAGTGCTCCTTCTGCATTTGCCGAATATTCGCAATTATTTTGTATTGTAAAATATCAAGAATATTCTGAGCCAATCAGAGTGCTCCTTCCGCATTTGCCGAATATTCGCAATTATTTTGTATTGTAAAATATCACGAATATTCTGAGCCAATCAGAGTGCTCCTACAGCATTTCTCGAAATTGCGCAATAAATATCGCATTCGCATGTTGCGATATTTCGATAAAATATCACGAATATTCTGAGCCAATCAGAGCGCTCCTCCAGCATTTCTCGAAATTGCGCAATAAATATCGCATTCGCATGTTGCGATATTTCGATAAAATATCACGAATATTCTGAGCCAGAGTGCTCCTACCGCAGTTATCAAAAAATCGCAATTATTTTCGCATTCGCAATAGCGAAAAATCGCAATCATTTACTTTCGATAAAATATCACGAATATTCGAATTTAGCGAATATATCTCGAATATTCGAATATATATTCGAGATATATCGCGAAATCGAATATGGCATATTCTGCTCAACACTATTTGTGTGAAGGAGTTCATAAAGGAAAACAAAAAGAGGTGCCAAACAGTGCAGTTCATAGTATGTGCAATCGATGAAATCCTTCCGGGGCTGAAGTGGTTAACTGACATTACGTGGTCGTGCAACGCTGTACCCAAATGTATTTACCGTAATTTTTTTCACACAAATAGAGCTTTCTTTTGGTGGTATTTGATCACCACTGCAATTTTTTTACCTTTTATTATATAAACAAAAAAAAGACAGATTTCTTTTTCAAAAATAAATTCTTCATAAATTTAGGCCAAAATTTATTCTGCTACGTCTTGGTAAAAAAAAAAAATCCCAAAAAGTGTATATTATTTGGTTTGTGTGAAGTTATATCCTCTACAAAATATATTATATATATATATATATATATATATATATATATATATATATATATATATATATATTATTTTTTTATAATTTTTTTATACTAGTAATCAGTGACTTATAGTGGGACTGTGATTGTGTGACAGAAAATCTGACACTAACTGATGCTGGTTGGGTAATACACTAACTGACTAACTGACACTGACATCACCAGTGACACTAATACAGTGATCGGTTATGATGCTGTACACTCTCACTGTACTAATGACACTGGCTGGGAAGGAGTTAACATTTAGGGGGTTAACTGTGTGCCTAATTATTTGTAATGTGTGTAATATATGCTGCTTTTACTAAGCGATCTTACTGCTTTGCAGGGAATAAAAAAAACAGCAAGGTTGCCTATGGGTGTACAGAGCTCTGTGTTTACCAACACAGAGCTCTCTTCTGTGAATGACAGAGCCGATCAGCGGGCCCAGCGATCAATCCTTGGTTGGGACCCATTGATCAGCTTGTGTTGTAACAAATCACAGCACAGCCGGGGTGGCAAGTGCACGCACACGCGCTCCTTACTCGGAAGCTTTTTTTTCTACCAGATACGTGATCCAGCGCAGAGTTACATAGTTAGTCAGGTTGAAAAAAGACACAAGTCTATCAAGTTCAATCATAAGAAATAAAATAATAATAGTATCGTACAATCACATATACCCAACTCCATACCCACAGTTGATCCAGAGGAAGGCAAATAAAAACAACAACGCATGATCCAATGTGCTACAGCAGGGGAAAAAATTCCTTCCTGATCCCCAGAGAGGCAATTGGATTTTCCCTGGATCAACTGTACCTACAAATCTTAGTACTCAGTTATATTCTGTACATTTAGGAAAGTATCCAGGCCTTTCTTAAAGCAGTCTACTGAGCTGGCCAGAACCACCTCTGGAGGGAGTCTATTCCACATTTTTACAGCTCTTACTGTGAAGAAACCTTTCCGTATTTGGAGATGAAATCTCTTTTCCTCTAGATGTAAAGAGTGCCCCCTTGTCCTCAGTGATGACCGTAAAGTGAATAACTCAACACCAAGTTCACTGTATGGACCTCTTATATATTTGTACATGTTGATAATATCCCCCCTTATTCTCCTCAAGAGAATAAATTCAGTTCCTCTAATCTTTCCTCATAGCTGAGCTCCTCCATTCCTCTTATCAGTTTGGTTGCCCTTCTCTGCACTTTCTCCAGTTCCCCGATATCCTTTTTGAGAACTGGTGCCCAAAACTGAACTGCATATTCCAGATGAGGTCTCTGTCTCTGGAGTCCATACCTCTCTTATACAAGAAAGGACTTTGCTCGCTTTGGAAACCGCAGCTTGGCATTGCATGTTATTATTGGGCTTATGATCAACTAAAACCCCCAGATCCTTCTCCACTACAGACCCCCCCAGTTGTACTCCCCCTAGTATGTATGATGCATGCATATTCTTAGCCCCCAAGTGCATAACTTTACATTTATCTACATTAAACCTCACCTGCCACTCAGTCGCCCAATTAGACAGAGCATTGAGGTCGGCTTGTAAATTGGAGACATCCTGCAAGGACGTTATTCCACTGCATAGCTTGGTGTCATCTGCAAAGACAGAAATGTTACTTTTGATCTCAGACCCAATATCATTTATAAATATATTGAAAAGTAAGGGTCCCAGCACTGAACCTTGGGGTACACCACTGATAACCTCCGACCATTCAGAGTGAGAATCATTAACCACGACTCTCTGAATTCTGTCTTTCAGCCAGTTTTCTATCCATTTACAAACGGATATATCCAATCCTGTAGACCTTACCTTACACATGAGCCGTGTGTGCGGAACTGTATCGAACGCTTTTGCAAAATCCAAATATATCACGTCCACAGCCACGCCTCTGTCCAGGGTTTTACTTACCTCTTCATAAAAGGAAATCAAGTTTGTCTGACAACTTCTGTCTTTAATGAATCCATGCTGTCTGCTGCTTAAAGCGGGAGTTCACCCATTTAACTTTTTTTCCAAACAATCCCCTTAGATTCCTGCTCGTTTTGTCTAGGGGAATCGGCTAGTGGTTTTAAAATATGATCCGTACTTACCCGTTTTCGAGATGCATCTTCTCCGTCGCTTCCGGGTATGGGTCTTCGGGAGTGGGCATTCCTTCTTGATTGACAGTCTTCCGAGAGGCTTCCGACGGTCGCATCCATCGCGTCACTAGTAGCCGTAAGAAGCCGAACGTCGGTGCGGCTCTATACTGCGCCTGCGCACCGACGTTCGGCTTCTTTCGGAAAATCGTGACGCGATGGATGCGACCGTCGGAAGCCTCTCGGAAGACTGTCAATCAAAATAGGAACGCCCATTCCCGCAGCCCATACCCGGAAGCAGCGGAGAGGATGCATCTCGTAAACGGTAAGTACGGATCATATTTTAAAACAACTAGCCGATTCCCCTAGACAAAACGAGCATCCATCTAAGGGGAAAAAGTATATTGTACGGGTGAACCTCCGCTTTAAATAGTTTTTTTCCAGCAAGAACTCATCCATGTGGTCTTTTATTAAACGTTCCAGTATCTTCCTAACTATAGAAGTTAGACTAACAGGTCTATAGTTACTTGGTAAAGACTTTGTTCCCTTTTTAAATATGGACACCACATTGGCCCTGCGCCAATCCAGTGGTACTATTCCTGTCATTAATGAGTCCCTATATATTAGATACAATGGGGCAGATCCACGTTCCTGCGCGTAATCTTCTGCCGGCGTAGCGTATCTAAAAAACACTACGCCGCCGCAACTTATTTTTTTTATTTTGCATCCACAAAGAATTTGCGCCGTAAGTTACGGCAGCGTAGTGTATCTTTGGCGGCGTAAGGGCGTGGAATTCAAATGGATGTAATGGGGGCGTGTTTTATGTAAATACGTCGTGACCCGACGTAAACAACTTTTTTTTTTAACTGCGCATGCGCCGTCCGTGGGGGTATCCCAGTGCGCATGCTCGAAATTAACCCGGAAAAAGCCAATGCTTCCGACGGTGACGTCATTCTACGCAAATCCCTATTCGCGAACTACTTACGCAAACGACGTAAAAAATTCTCATTTTTACGCGGGAACGACGGCCATACTTAACATTGAGTACGCCTCATAACAGCAGCTTTAACTATACGCCGGAAAAAGCAGAACGCAAACAACGTAAAAAAATGCGCCGGCTGGACGTACGTTCGTGGATCGCCGTAAATAGCTAATTTGCATACTCAAAGCGCGGAATTCGACGGGAACGCCACCTAGCGACCGCCGAAAAATTGCACCTTAAGATCTGACGGCGTCCTAAGACGTACGCCTGTCGGATCCCTCCGAGATGCCGACGTATCTTATTTTGTAGATACAAAACAAAGATACGACGCGGGAATTTTAAAATTACTTTTTGTGGATCTGCCCCAATGGCTTTAAAATGACAGAGCTCAATTCTTTTAGGATCCGTGGATGGATGCCATCAGGTCCAGGTGCTTTATCCACCTTTATTCTGTCTAAATATTTCTGGACCATATCACTTTTGAGCCATAGTGTATCATTTGGGGCTGTGTCACTCCCACCCCCATTTTGGACCTGAGCTCCCCCATGCTCCATTGTATACACAGAGCTGAAGAAAGCATTTAATAAATTAGCCTTCTCTTTGTCCCCAGTCACCCACACTTATTTTGGAAAGGGCCTACATGCTCAGACTTCACCTTTTTACTATTAATATATTTATTGGCCACAATGCCGCAGTAAATGTAAATGGGGAGATCGCTAAGCGGTTGAAGTGATTCTAAAGTCTAATGCCGCGTACACACGGTCGGAATTTCCGACAACAAATATTCGATGTGAGCTTTTGGTCGGAAATGCCGACCATGTATGTATGCGCCATCGGACATTTGCTGTTGGAATTTCCGACAACAAATGTTTGAGAGCTGGTTCTCAATTTTTCCGACATTCAACATTCCAATCGTCTGTATGCAATTCCGACGCACAAAAATCCTACGCATGCTTGGAATCAATTTGACGCATGCTCGGAATCATCAAACTTCATTTTTCTCGGCTTGTCGTAGTGTTGTACATGACCGCGTTCTTGACGTTCGGAATTTCCGACAACATTTGTGTGACCGTGTATATGCAAGACAAGTTTGAGCGAACAATCTGTCAGAAAAAAATCCACAGTTTTGTTCGTCGGAATGTCCGATCGTGTGTAGCCGGCATAAGTGTTTTGTTACTTTAACCACTTGACCTCCAGAAGATTTACCCCCTCCATGACCACGCCATTATTTGCGATATGCCACTGCATTAATTTAACTGAAAATTACGTGGTCATGCGACGCTGTACCCAAATAAAATTATTTTTTTTTCCACAATTTGAGCTTTTTTTTTTGTGGTATTTGATGACCTTTGCGTTTTTTTAAATGTTTTGCTCTATAAACAACTTTTTGCTATATGACATATCCAAAAAAAAAAAAAAATGTAAAACATCAAATTTCATCAATTAAGGCCAATATGTATTCTGCTACATTGGTAAAAAAAATCCCAATAAGCGTATATTGATTGGCTTACGTGACCGGTATAGCGTCTAAAAATGATGGGTCTCAGGACCTGCTTCCTGATTGGTCGGGAGGAGAAGCAGGAAGACATTAGCAAATATTAATTTGCCATTGTCACACAACTGGGTGGGCTCAGGGCACAGTGCTCTGCGCCCCGAGCCAAACCTTTTTTAAAGCCAATTAGAGCCTCTGGTTTTAATCATGTGCTTCAAAAAAGAAAAAAAAAACTTGAAATCCATGCGTCCGGCACCCTGCATGTAGCTTAGGGGCCGGCCGAACTGGTAAAATTTAGATCCCTCTACGGCCTGCCTAAGATTAGTAAACTCTCAGGCGGCTGTGAGGCTTGACCTTAGATGCCTTGGGCCAGATTCACAGCGGAGATACTCCGTCGTATCTCTCAGAGTATCTATGTGACTGATTTATAGGGCCAGATTCACGTAGATCAGCGGATCTATAGATCCGCTCGATCTACGTGATTTAAGATCCGCTCCCGCAAGTTTGAGAGGAAAGTGGCTAATTCACAAACCACTTACCTCCAAACTTGCGGCGGCGGATCCTAAATCCCCCGGCAGAATTCAAATTCCACGGCTAGGGGGAGTGTACTATTTAAATCAGGCGCGTTCCCGCGCCAATTTAAATGCGCATGCGCCGTCCGTGAAATTTTCCGGCGTGCATTGCTCCCACTGACGTCGCTAGGACGTCAGTGGTTTCGACGCTTACGTAAACGACGTCCGTCCGTATTCGAGAACGACTTACGCAAACGACGTTAAAAAATTCAAATGCCGGCTATACTTAACATTGGCTGCGCCTGATAAAAGAAGGAGTAAGTATACGCCGGGAAAGCCGCTACGGAAACGTCGTAAGAAGACTGCGTCGGGTCCGCGTACGTTCGCGTATCTTGCTGATTTACATATTTTTTATCGTAAATCAGCGGGAACGCCCCCGGCGCCATTTTTAAATGGAAAAAAAGATCCGACAGTGTAACACAGTGTAACACTGTCGGATCTTAGCCATATCAATGCGTAACTGATTCTATGAATCAGGCGCATAGATAGGACCAGTGTAAGTCAGAGATACGATGGTGTATCTGTAGATAATACACCGTCGTATCTCTTTGTGAATCTGGCACATAGAATCAGTTACGCATAGATATGCCTAAGATCCGATAGGTGTAATTGTTTTACACTGTCGGATCTTAGGATGCAGTACCGTGGCCGCCGCTGGGTGGAGTTTGCGTCGTAAACCAGCTTCGGGTATGCAAATGAGGATTTACGGCGATCCACGACGGTTTCGCGGTCGTTACGTCGTCGCTAGTAATAGTTTCCCGTCGCAAAGTTAAGGCTGCTTTAACATGGCTTAACTTTAGTCGAGCCATGTTAAAGTATGGCCGTCTTTCCCGCGTCGAATTTCAAATTTTTTTTCTTGCGTAAGACGTCCGGGAATACGAAAGTACGCTAAGCACGTCGCCGTTCCAAAAAATGACGTCACTTTGCGCAAAGCACGGCAGGAATTTCAAAACGGAGAATGCGCAGTACGTCCGGCGCGGGAGCGCGCCTAATTTAAATGGCACACGCCCCTTTGAATTAGGCGGGCTTGCGCCGGAGGCCGCCGGCGTAGGTTTTCACGCAAGTGCTTGGTGAATCAGGCACTTGCGATGACAACTTGCGGCTAGGGTTGCCACCTCATCCCTTTAAAACAGAACACATATGAATTACACAGGTTCTGTGGCTAATTAAGGTGGTAATTAGACTCATTTGGTGCCTTATTTGCATTAAATTAGCCTCAGAACCTGTGTAATTCATATGTGTTCTGTTTTAAAGGGATGAGGTGGCAACCCTACTTGCGGCGGTGTAACGTTTTTACGATACGTTACGCCGCCGCACTTCTACGTGAATCTAGCCCCTTGTTCATAGTACCTTGTGTAGTACGGTGTTCGCAAATGTGGTTTTGCATTTTTTCTAACCTTATTTCTTCCACAGGGCTTTTCTTTTAAATAAAGCCCATTTAAAATTGTTTCCAGGTGTGTTGGTGTCATTTGTGATCAGGTACAGGGCTGGTCAACACTTTAGCAGTTCAGGAGCATGAATTCCCAGTTGGTCGTTTCACCGGCATTATTACAGGAATCTCCTGCACAAAGGTAAAGTTTCACCCAGGATGACTGCACAGATCTGGAACAAATACACAAAACACACCAAAATTCAAGGAAGAATACACATGGTGAATGTATTTAGACTTTGCTTATTCTGCAGTTCAGGTTTAAATCATACTGACACTGCAAATTATCTGGAAAGTTTTAAAAATGATTGCAAGCTCTTGTTCATCTCTCACTGACGCCATGAAATATTATTATTATTATTTTAATATTATTAAATAGTTAATACTATTATTAACCACTTAAGACCTGGACCAATATACAGGTAAAGGACCTGGCCCCGTTTTGCGATTCGGCACTGCGTCGCTTTAACTGAGAATTGCGCGGTCGTGCGACGTGGCTCCCAAACAAAATTGGCGTCCTTTTTTTCCCACAAATAGAGCTTTCTTTTGGTGGTATTTGATCACATCTGCGGTTTTTATTTTTTGCGCTATAAACAAAAATAGAGCGACAATTTAAAAAAAAATTCAATATTTTTTACTTTTTGCTATAATAAATATCCCCCAAAAAATATATATATATAAAAAAAAAAAAATTTCCTCAGTTTTGGCCGATACGTATTCTACATATTTTTGGTAAAAAAATCGCAATAAGCGTTTATTGATTGGTTTGCGCAAAATTTATAGGGGCAGATTCACAAACAATTGCATGGGCGCAGCGTATGTGAGATATGCTACGCCGCTGTAACTTACTGTTCCCAGCTTCGAATCCACAAAGAATTCGCGCCGTAAGTTACGGCGGCGTAGTGTATCTCTCGTGGCGTAATGGCGCGCAATTCAAATGCGGCGAGTAGGGGGCGTGTTTCATTTAAATGAAGCGCGTCCCCGCGCTGAACGAACTGCGCATGCGCCGTCCCTAAATTTCCCGCCGTGCATTGCGCTAAATGACGTCGCAAGGACGTCATTGTTTTGACGTGGACGTAAATTACGTCCAGCCCGATTCATGGACGACTTACGCAAACAAAATAAAATCTTTAAAATTATACGTGGGAACATCGGCCATACTTAACATTGAGTACGCCACCAAATAGCAGCTTTAACTATACGCCGGAAAAAGCCGACTAGAGACGACGTAAAAGAATGCGACGGCCGCTCGCACGTTCGTGGATCGTCGGAAATAGCTAATTTGCATACTCGACGCGGATAACGACGGGAACGCCACTCAGCGGACGCCGAAGATCCAAAGGCGTAAGAAAACGTACGCCTGTCGGATCTAACCCAGATGCCGTCGAATCTTGTTTTGAGGATTCAAAACAAAGATACGACGCGGGAAATTTGAAAGTACGCCGGCGTATCAGTAGATACGCCGGCGTACTCTCTTTGTGGATCTGCCCCATAGTGTTTACAAAATAGGGGATAGATTTATGGCATTTTTTTAAATATATTTTTTTTACTACTAATGGCAGAGATCAGCGATTTTTTTCGTGACTGCGACATTATGGCGGACACATCGGACACTTTTGACACATTTTTGGGACCATTCTAATATTCACAGCGAAAAGTACTATAAAAATGCACTGATTACTGTGAAAATGACACTGGCGGTGAAGGGGTTAACCAGGAGGGGGCGCTGTAGGGGTTAAGTGTGTACTAAGGGAGTGTTCTTACTGTGGGGGCGTGGCTGTGCATGTGACGTCACTGATCGTCGTTCCCTAACACAGGAAACAGATGATCACTGACAGCCAAACTAGGAAGAACAGGGAACGGAAGAACGGACCCGATCGCAGGACACCGGTGGCAATCGGGTTCGCGGGGCCCACGGGCGTGGTCACGGAAGACAGGACCGGGTCGCGAGCGCGCCGCCGGCTGGGCATCTTAAAGGGGACGTACCTGTACGTCCAAGTGCTGAGCAGTGCCATTCTGCCGACGTGAATAGTCTTGTGGCGGTCCTTAACCGGTTAAATATTTTAATATTATAATTTTTTTTTTATAATATTATAAGAAAAAAAAATTACCAGCTGTATTTTTTTTTACATCAATAATAAATCATAAAACTTCAACATCAATTTTTTGGGGGAACAAAACCGACACACACACACAAAAAACAATGTCAGCAATATGCTAAAATTATTTTATAGTTATACAATTTTACGTTTCAACAATCAACAACGTAAATATGCTCATTAAAATTAAATGATCGCCCCCTAATAAAATTTTGCATCGGCGAATTAAAAAATTGTTGGGGCGTAAAAAAAATGTAACGCAATGAAAAAAAAAAGTCTTATTTTATTAAGTATATCACCCGTGAATGGAATGGGATGCTGAGGAGTGATACAACCTTTACAAGCTCAATCAAGCAAATAAGTATTAAAAAGTGGAAAGGAAAAGGATCCTGTGTTTTAGTGCACTAGGTATGAATAACGCGCCTTTATAAAATTCTAATAGCCGTCATAACTGAGTCCCCGAGATTTTAATGATGTAGCTCCTTGATTGGATTTAATAAAGATGGTAACAAAAGGTAATTAATAGAATAACTTACATTAGAAAAGGCTCACTAAATTTACTGAAATATCAAAAAAAATAAAAAAAATTGGCACAGCTATTGCTTTTCCTGGAAAAGTCTTTATTTTCAAAGCCCAATAAAAGTCTCACACCTCCTTATCTCTTTTCAATCCTATTCCACCCGCATGCTATACTACAGGGGTAAGCAACCTACGAGAGATGGAGATCTACTTAAATAACACTAATGAAGTCAAAGATCACCACCCCGCCCCCTCAAAGACATTAAAGTGGATGTAAACCCCAATTTTTTTTCTCACTTTTTATGCTGTGGATCACCTCATATTATGATAAACATAACATAACATATGATAAATATGTCCAAGCTAGATATGTAAATAACCTGTCACTCAAAGCAAGGAGAGAGGAAAGGACTTTGGGTTTTATCTTATACTCTACATTGTGACATCAAAAAAAAAAATAAAAAAAATTGGGGTTTACATTCACTTTAAGACTGACCTTTTTATTGCTAAAATATTTTTACTCAGAACAAAAAAAAAAAAAGTATTACAAGAGAGTGCATGGTTTAGGAGAATGCAGGGACCAGGAGTGCCTTGCGCTCAGAATGCAGGGATCAGGAGTGCATTGCGCTCAGAATGCAGGGATCAGGAGTGAATTGCGCTCAGAATGCAGGGACCAGGAATGAGTTGCGCTCAGAATGCAGGGATAAGAAGTGTGTTGTGGGTAGAATGCAGGGATCAGGAGGGCATTGCACTCAGAATGCAGGGATAAGAAGTGTGTTGTGGGTAGAATGCAGGGATCAAGAGGGCATTGCACTCAGAATGCAGGGATCAGGAGTGCATTGCACTTATCTCTTTTCAATCCTATTCCACCCACATGTTATACTACAGGGGTAAGCAACCTTCGAGAGATTGAGATCTACCTAAACAACACTAATGAAGTCAAAGATCACCACCCCCCCAAAAAAAAACCCATTAAGACTGACCTTTCTATTGCTAAAATATTTTTACTCAGAACACAAAATAAAATAAGTATTACAAGAGAGTGCAGGGTTTAGGAGTGCCTTATGCAGAGAATGCAGGGATCAGGAGTGCATTGCACTCAGAATGCAGGGACCAGGAGTGAGTTGCGCTCAGAATGCAGGGATAAGGAGTGTGTTGTGGGCAGAATGCAGGGATCAGGAGGGCATTGCTCTCAGAATGCAGGGATCAGGAGTGAGTTGTGCTCAGAATGCAGGGATCAGGAGTGCGCTAAGAGCCTGGGATCGGGACATAGAAGACACGGTGGAGGCTGGAAGGAAGTCAAGGACCGGCACATAGAAGGTGGTGGTCGGTGGTGCAGGAACCTGTTTGCGGTCTACCTGTCACCTGCAGGCAGTTGCCGAACCCAGCTATACTATGTGACCGATTTTTGTTAGAAAAGCTAGTGAAAAAAAATACTGCAATGATCTATACAGCCCTCACACTGCAGTGGTCAGCTATTTACAGAGCTCAGTATAGGCCACTCAGCACCAGTGTTAATTTCATCAACTAAAATGACTAAAACATTTTAGTCGACTAACTGAATACTATTTTAAAACTGAAAACAATTGAGATGACTAAAATGGGACTAAAACTAAAATGCCATTTTAGTGAAAAGACTAATGCCTCGTACACACGATCGGAATTTCCGATGGAAAAAGTACGATGGGAATTTCCGATGGAAAAAGTCAGACGGAATTCCGACCGTGTGTATGCCCCATCGTACTTTTTCCATCAGAAGTTCTGATGGAGTTAGAAAGAGAATATGTTCTCTTTTTTTCTGAACAGAGCTCAGTGAGATGTTCAAAGCTTGGGATATTTTTTTATAACCTAACCCTGCTTTATACTTTTCCACAACTTTATCCCTGACCTGTCTGGTGTGTTCCTTGGCCTTCATGATGCTGTTTGTTCACTAAGGTTCTCTAACAAACCTCTGAGGGCTTCAGTTGTTTTTATACTGAGATTAAATTACACACAGGTGGACCCTATTTACTAATTAGGTGACTTCTGAAGGCAATTGGTTCCACTAGATTTTAGTGAGGAGTATCACAGCAAAGGGGGCTGAATACAAATGCACACCACACTTTTCAGATATTCATAAAAAAAGAAAAAGAAAAAAAAATGGAAAACCATTTATTATTTTCCCTCCACTTCCATCACATACATGTATTTTATTGAGATTTTATGTTTTTGGTTGTAACATGACAAAATGTGGAAAATTTCAAGGGGTGTGAATACTTTTTCAAGGCACTATAAAGGTTGATTTACTAAAGGCAAATAGACTGTGCACTCTGCAAATGCCATTGCCCCAGAGCTTAGTAAATGAGCAGAAGTTCTGCTGACTTTCATCATGTGCTGTTTTTTTTTGTTTTTTTCTTTGTATTACCTTGATTGGAATAAATGCTTATAGAGCGCCGAATGCGAGTTGATCGGGTACTCTTTGTAAATTGCAGCTTTATCTCATTTACTAAGCTCAAAGTGCAAGTGCACTTTGTAAAGTACACAGCCTATTTGCCTTTAGTAAATCAACCCTTTAGATTTGTGTTGCAGAGAAGAGGTGGCGTGGCTGACCAGGTCTGTAACATTACAGAATGCAATGGGTCTAGGTCTATTGAAAGTCTCATTATTATTTAGACACACTGCATGGTTTCTGTAACTAAAAAATGGGGGTAAGACTAGAAAAAGGAACTAATTCCTGTGGCTTCAAAGCACAAAAAGACATTTAACCATTTTATAAAAGTAAAAAAAAAAAAAGTATTTGGCTTTAGATATACCGTACCTTAACCACTTAAGACCCGGACCTTTAGGCAGCTAAAGTACCTGCCCAGTTTTTGCGATTTGGCACTGCGTCGCTTTAACTGGCGGTCGTGCAACGTGGCTCCCAAACAAAATTGACGTCCTTTTTTTCCCACAAATAGAGCTTTCTTTTGGTGGTATTTGATCACCTCTGCAGTTTTTATTTTTTGCGCTATAAACAAAAATAGAGTGACAATTTAAAAAAAAAAAACAATATTTTTTACTTTTTGCTATAATAAATATCCCCCAAAAATATATAAACATTTTTTTTCCCTCAGTTTAGGCCGATACGTATTCTTCTACATATTTTTGGTAAAAAAGAAATAAATCGCAATAAGCGTTTATCGATTGGTTTGCGCAAAATTTATAGCGTTTACAAAATGGGGGATAGTTTTATTGCATTTTTATTAATTATTTGTTTTTTACTACTAATGGCGGCGATCATCATTTTTTTTCGTGACTGCGACATTATGGCGACACTATGAACAATTTTGACACATTTTTGGGACCATTGTCTTTTTCACAGCAAAAAATGCATTAAAAATGCACTGATTACTGTGAAAATGACAATTGCAGTTTGGGAGTTAACCACAAGGGGGCACTGAAGGGGTTAAGTGTGACCTCATATGTGTTTCTAACTGTAGGGGGGTGTGGCTGTAGGTGTGACGTCATTGATTGTGTTTCCCTATAAAAGGGAACAAACGATCAATGACGCCGCCACAGTGAAGAACGGGGAAGCTGTGTTTACACTCAGCTCTCCCCGTTCTTCAGCTCCGGGGACCAATCGCGGGACTCCAGCGGCGATCGGGTCCGCGGGTCCCGCGGTCACGGAGCTTCGGACTGTGTCGCGGGCGCGCGCCGCGACCCACGGCTGGGCACTTAAAGAGGACGTGCTTGTGCCCAGCCGTGCCATTCTGCCGACGTATATGTGTAGGAGGCGGTCCTTAAGTGGTTAAACCTATATCTAAAGCTATCTTTTTTTTTTTCGATAATTCAGTGAGGGGTTAGAGACACTTTTTTATCACTGTCATGCACTAGACATTTTGTCACAAATCAGAATTTTAACTGAATTTTAATTATTCTGAGATTCAGTTGTATCGGAATTTCAGAATCACAATAGTAAAAAATTTCAACTAATCCGAAATAAATAATGAAATAAATAATGAAACAAAATAATGTAATGAATTTTTTTTTTTAAAAAAATTCAAAAATGAATTAGAAGAATTTAAAAATGAATAAAAAAAAAAATGAAAATGTTTTTAAAATATATATATATATTTTTTATTAATTCAAATGAAAAAAAAATTGAAAATGAATTTTGAATTTTAAAATGAATTTGAATTCGAAATGGAAACATATTGCAATAAATTCAGTAAGAGTTTGGATTGAAACAACATAATGATAAGAATAGAATAGAAAATATAGGCCCAGATTCTCAAAGGGCTTACTACGGCGCAACGCCATGTACGCCGTCATAAATCCTAATCTGGGCCGTCATATCTATGCGACTGATTCTTAGAATCAGTTACGCATAGATATCCATTAGATCCGACAGACGTAAGGCTCTTACGATGTCGGATCTTAAATGCAATTTTTTTTTTGCCGCAAGGTGTAGCCTCCGTCGTTTTCCACCCGAAGAGCAAATTAGCTAAATACACGAATTCCCGAAGGTATGCGCGGTCGACGCAGTGAAGTTACGACGTTTACGTTAGGTTTGCGCCGTCGTTCCCGCGTCGAAATTTTAAAATTTACGTTGTTTGCGTAAGTCGTCCGTGAATGGGGCTGGACGCCATTTACGTTCACGTCGAAAACCAATGACGTCCTTGCGACGTCATTTGGAGCAATGCACCCTGGGATATTTTCCGGACGGCACATGCGCAGTACATTCAGCGCGGGAACGCGCTTAATTTAAATGCTCCACGACCCCTACCCGGCTAATTTGAATTAGGCGGGCTTGCGCCGGGTGATTTACACTACGCCGCCGCAACTTTACAGGCAAGTTCTTTGTTTTTTTTCTTTTTTTTCTCAATTCTTTGTTTATTTCAAGAGTTACGTTTACAGCATATAACATTTCAATATTATCAGAAAATTGGGAGTGAGATGGATATACACCTCCTAATCCTCCTCCCACTTTTATCCTGTAATCATAATACTTTCCATTTTCCTCACTATCTTTCTATCTTTTGTTACCCGTTCTCCCCCCTCCCCTTTCCACCCACCAAAAAAAAAAAAATATATATATACATATACACATAAAAAAATATATATATATATATATGAAAGAAAAAAAAAAAAAAACATTACACTTTCCTGCTGGCCGTTCGCATCCTCCCGTCCCCCTAGTTCTTTGGCAAGTTCTTTGTGAATAAAGCACTTGCCTATAAAACTTGCGGCGGTGTAACGTAAATCAGATACGTTACGCCCGCACAGTTTTGCGCCCATCTACGAGAATCTGGGCCATAGACTATATTAGTATAGAATGAATACAGCCATCTTTCGAAATTTGAATAAAATAACGAATATACTAACTGAAACAAAATAATTAACAAACTAATCTGAAACGTCGGATGCACATATCTGTCATGCACCTCCTAGGGAGATTTACCCTTTCTATTTGTCCAGGTGACCCCCATCATTGAGATTGATGGTAATTGGTAACTACAATTTTGAGTTGTCACTGGAACAGGGATAGAGGGCACACTTGGCTTTGTGCTGCCTACTGTAACCCCCTGGCAAAGACATAGACCCACTAATAGATTTTGGTAAATACAGACTGTAACGGTCAGGGGTTAACGCCGTTTACGATATTCCATTCCACAACCCACGACAGCTTATCGACACTCCACAATCCAGCAGACGAAAACCAATAACGAGACACAGCTCTGTTTGAGGTTCAAACGAATAGACATTTTAATGGTAAACTCAGGCTTTTATACAGTTAGAAACCCCAATGAACAATGACTGAACTCCACCCACAACATGATACAAAGAGCCCAATACACATCTTTTAGTCAGACGTTCTGTAACCAGGTCTGACACAATCCACATGAGCTAATTAGCTACAGCTGACAAGTCAGACATCATGACTCTGGCTTCTCTCACCTGCTATACAATACACATCTATTATCAATAGAAATTCACACAATACAGTGTTAATTAGCATAACAATATGAAAGGTCTTTTAGAAGCCAGACTAAGGTTAGTTTACATGACAGTAGCAGACTTAATTACCCCCTTAACAGTCTGTGTTCCCACATGAATAAGTCACTCTTCTATTGACCTGTTGGGTTCAGAATCAACAACCTGTAATTAGTTCTTCCAGACATTCTTGAATATATTGTGAATTACATTACTGCCCCATCTCATGTAGTCCAAGATATCATTTATCAGTCATCCTATGCCCCTAGTGGACATAGGATGACTTTAGACACAAGAGTCATCGGTGAAGCTGAAACAGGAGTACCCCACACCCTGCAAGAGCCTCGGGGTCCCACGGGCCCTCCCGTTACACAGACACTTTTTTTTTCCTTAAAATTTCTCTGCCCTGCAATGGCAATTGATTAATTGAATTCTCCTTTTCTGCATTCTCCACTCAGTTGGCTTTGACTAAGTACAAATTGCTGCACCAATGGACTCGTCATTGATGTGTGCAGCCTATTGCATTATATACACGTGTGTATATCAGTAGAGCAGTGGAAGGTTGTCAGTAGAGCAAAGAATGGTGTCAGTAGGTCAGCAGACGGTGTCAGTAGCTTTTTTTTTTAAATATTTTTTTACAATTTTATATGTTTTTTTTTTTTTTACAGACTTTACAGGCTTTGGTGAAATATCAGGGGTCTATACAGACCCCTGATATCTCACTTTTGAGACAGAGAAAGAAACTGATTGCAGAGATTCCCCATTCCCTTTCTCTGTTGCCTGCAGTAAACATAGTTTACTATGCTTCAGTTAAGAACAAAGACAGGAGCGATTCGTAACAGATTACTCACTGTGTTCATTCAGAAAAGGAAGGAGACAGTTAATGAAATATTTATCAGCCCCTTCCCCGCTCCTGAGAAGAGAGGAATGAAGCTAGCAGCACTACAAGGGGGAGACAAGAAGCAGGGGGAATCGGCACAGCACGGGGTGATTAGGGTGTGTCCAGGCACATCCGGCACACCCTGTGTGAGAATGCCTATGGGGCTAAAAAGTGGGTAGCTCTCGTCCTGGGCTCTTGGGTTACAGTAGGGACATTTAGGTAGATTCAGGTAGAATGCTGCCACTTTGCGACGGCATAGCTTAAGGAATTTAAGCTACGCCGCCGTAAGTTAGCTGGGCAAGTACATGATTCACAATGTACTTGCCTGCTAAGTTACGACGGCGTAGCCTAAATCGGCGGGCGTAAGGGCGCCTAATTCAAATGTGTTTAATGCTAATGAGGCTTGACCTCACGTTTTTTACGTTTTTTACGTTTTTTATATACTGCGCATACGCCGGGCGCCTACATTTCCCAGTGTGCATTGTGGCTACGTACGCCGCACGGGCCTATTGATTTAGCCGTGGACGTAAACGACGGAAATCCCGATTCGCGGACGACTTACGCTAACAACGTAAAAAATTCGAATCTCGCGGCGGGAACGGCGGCCATACTTTAACATTGTTATTCCACCTAATAGGTGGAATAACTTTAGGCCTGCTAATGCCTTACGGAAACGGCGTAAATCGACTGCGGCGGCCGGGCGTACGTTCGTGAATCGGCGTATCAACTCATTTACATATTCTACGCCGACCGCAATGGAACCGCCACCTAGCGGCCATCCGAAATATTGCAATCTAAGATAGGACGGCCAAGCCGTCGTATCTTAGATATGTTTAAGCGTATCTCTGTTTGAGCATACGCTTAAACATAGGTCGGCGTAGATTCTGAGTTAGGTCGACTTATCTACTGATAAGCCGGCCTAACTCTACCTGAATCTACCTAATTGTCTACATGTTTTTGTATTGGTTCGCTCTTTGGATCCCCTCACAATCCTTAAATATACTGGTGCATTACAAGAAAAACAGAAATGTAGTATAAAAGTGGGTACTCACAAAATGCAACTGACAAAAGGCCATAAACACAGTGCATGGATATGCACAGAACACGGGGTACATCTAATGCGTTTCGGGGGTGTACCCCCTTCCTCAGAGCCTACCTAGCTAGCCTAGCTCTGAGGAAGGGGGTGCCCCCCCCCCTTGCAAGGCATGATAAAAGCAGATTAAACTTCAGCTGTAACCATTCCCTGCAATATCCAAATTGGAAAGAAAAAATATTACTTTAAATCACTCAATAGCATTACAATGAAGTCATCTGTTTAGTTTATACCCAACAATGGTCTTATGCATCATATTTATTTAGCAATTCTGTCATTTTTTTTTCTCATTCCTGCGACTGTAATCTTTATGAATTTTTCATTATTTTTTGTCAGCACAGAACAGTGTACAATGATGAACATAAGAAAAGTGACTCTCTGCTTTACAACATGCAGAAATTGGGAGGGAGAAGCTGGATGTGTCGTGTCTGTTTCTGGGAGGCGTGCGACTCGTTATAGTTGTACTATTTGTTCAACCCTGTGAATCTGTCAGCAGGTGGTAAAAAATAAAAATAAAATGTGTGGGTTAGATTCAAGTAGGGGAGCGCACTACTACGGCGGCGCAGCGTACCGTTTTTACACTACGCCTCCGTAAATTACTTGAGCTACGCTTCATTCACGAAGCATTTGCTCCGTAATTTGCGGGGGCGTTTCGTAAAAGTGGCCGGCGTAAGCGTGCGTAATTTAAATGATCCCGTAGGGGGCGTGGATCATTTAAATTAGGCGCGTTCCCGCGCCGAACGTACTGCGCATGCTCCGTCGGGAAAATTTCCCGACGTGCATTGCGGTAAATGACGCCGCAAGGACGTCATTTGCTTCGACGTGAAAGTAAATGGCGTCCAGCGCCATTCACGATTCACTTACGCAAACGATGTAAATTTCGAAAATCGCGACGCGGGAACGACGTGCATACTTACCATTGGCTGCGCCTCCTAATAGCAGGAGCAGCCTTACGCAGAAAGCGACGAACGCAAACGACGTAAAACTCGAACGCCGGGCATACTCTACGTTGACCACTACGGGAACGCCACCTAGCGGCCAGCGTAAGAATGCAGCCTAAGATACGACGGCATAAGAGCCTTATGCCAGTCATATCTTAGGCTACAGTCGGTGTATCAAGCTTTCTGAATACAGAAAGTCGATACGCCGGCGCTACTTAGCAATTACGCTGCGTATCTATAGATACGCAGGCGTAATTGCTTGCTGAATCCACCCCTGTATATATATATATATATATATATATATATATATATATACATACACACACACACACACTATAATACCGAAAGTATTGGGATGCCTGCCTTTACACACACTGCACCTTGAAGAGGAATGTCAGTTCTCCCTGGCTTTGGGGGGGGGTCACCATCAGGCCCTTGGAAGTCAGGGAGACCGCTACACTATATTGTCAAAACTATTGGGACACTTGCCTTTAAACACACACATAGGCAGATTCACGTAGAGATACGACGGCGTATCAGTAGATACGCCGTCGTAACTCCGAATCTGCGCCGGCGTATATTTAAGTGTATTCTCAAATTGAGATACACTTAAATGTAGCTAAGATACGACCGCTGGCGCCGTCGTATCTTAGCTGTCTATCTACGCCAGCCGCTAGGGGCGGGTACGCTGATTTACGCCTAGAATGCGTAAATCAGCGAGATACGCCTATTCGCGAACGTACGCTTGCCCGTCGCAGTAAAGATACGCCGTTTACGTAAGGCGTTTTCAGTCGTAAAGATATTCCACCAAAAAGATGGCGCAGCCAATGTTAAGTATGGACGTCGGAACCGCGTCAAATTTTAAAATTTTTACGCCGTTTGCGTAAGTCGTCCGTGAATGGGGCTGGGCGTAATTTACGCTCACGTCGAAACCAATAAGTCTTTTCGGCGTAATTTGGAGCATGCGCACTGGGATACGTCCACGGCCGGCCGTTCGTTCAAAACGTCATTTACGTGGGGTCATGCTTTATTTACATAAAACACGCCCACCTCTTCACAATTTGAATTAGGCACGCTTACGCCGGCCCATTTACGCTACACCGCCATAACTTAGGACGCAAGTGCTTTGTGAATACAGCACTTGCCTCTCTAACTTACGGCGGCGTAGCGTATATGAGAAACGCTACGCCTGCCAAACGTTAGGCACTTCTACTTGAATTCAGCTAATGAACTTTAATGGCATCCCAGTCTTAGTGCGTTGGCCCACCCTTTGCAGGTATGAAAGCTTCAACTCTTCTGGGAAGGCTGTCCACAAGGTTTAGGAGTGTGTCTATGGGAATGTTTGACCATTCTTCCAAAGGCTCTTTTGAGAAGTCAGGCATTGATGTTGGACAAGAAGGCCTGGCTCGCAGTCTCCACTCTAATTTATCACAAAGGTGTTCTGTCGGGCTGAGGCCAGTCAAGTTTGTCCACCCCAAACTCACTCATCCAGGAAGTGGGATATGTCAGAGTAGATTTAGCAGTCAACGCTTGTGCAGCTATCCAGTTTAACTTTGGGCCAGATTCACAAAAGAGATACGACGGCGTATCTCCTGATACGCCGTCGTATCTCTGTGATCCGCCCGTCCTAACTATGCGGCTGATTCATAGAATCAGTTACGCATAGATAGCCCTAAGATCCGACAGGTGTAATTGACTTACACCGTCGGATCTTAGGATTCAATTCTAGGCCGGCCGCTAGGTGGCGAGGCCATTGCTGTCGGCGTAGAATATGCAAATGACTAGTTACAGCGATTCACGAACGTCCGCGATGCCCGTCGATCTAAATTTACGTTGTTTCCGTAGCGATACGCGTCGTAAAGTTAGGGCTGCCTCCTAGGTGGTCTAAGCAATGTTAAGTATAGCCGTCGTTCCCGCTTCGAAATTTTAAAAATCACGTAGTTTGCATAAATCGTCCGTGAATGGCGCTGGACGCCATTTACGTTAACGTCAAACCAATGACGTTCGTGCGACGTCATCTAGCGCAATGCACGCCGGGTAATTTTCCCGATGGAGCATGCGCAGTACGTTCGGCGCGGGAACGCGCCTAATTTAAATGGTGCCCGCCCCATTTGAATTAGGCGGGCTTGCGCCGAGCGGATTTACGTTACACTGCCGCAAGTTTACAGGTAAGAGCTTTGTGAATCAGGCACTTACGCTGTAAACCTGCGGCGGTGTAACGTAAATCAGATACGTTACACTGCCGCAGGGCAACGTAAATGTACCTGAATCTGGCCCTATGTTTTTCACTTTTTTGTGTACAATTCCAGCTGGAATAGATTTGTTTTTACAAGGATAAATCCCCATTAATTGCCACCTGACATGTACAGTGGGGGAAAATATTTGATCTGCAGATTTTGTAAGTTTGCCCACTTACAAAGAAATTAAAGATCCATAATTTATAGCATAGGTGTATTTTAAATCATAGAGACCGAATATCAACCAAAAATCCCGAAAAAACACAAATGCTATAAATTAAGTTGCAGTTCAGTGAGTAAAATACGTATTTGATCCCCAAGCAAAACTTGACTTGGTACTTGTTTGAGAAACCCTTGTTGGAAAGCACAGAGGTAAGACGTTTCTTGTAGTTGGTCACCGGGTTTGCACACATCTCAGGAGGGATTTTAGATCACTCTTCTTTACAGATCTTCTCTGAATCCTTAAGTTTTCTTGGATGATGCTCAGCACCTCAAAGTTTCAGCTCCCTCCATACATTTTCTATAGGATTAAGGTCTGGAGACTGACTAGGCCACTCCATGACCTTAATGTGCTTCTTTCTTCCCGAACCACTTCTTTGTTGCCTTGGCGGTATGTTTTGGGTCATTTTCGTGTTGGAAGACCTATCCACAACCCATCTTCAGTGTTCTGGCTGAGGGAAGAAGGTTCTAATCCAAGATTTTACAATACATGGCCCTGTCAATTGGCCCCTCAATGAGTAAAGTCAGCCTGTACCTTTAGCAGAGAAACAGACCCAAAGCATCATGTTTTCCCCCTGTGCTTGACTGTAGGGATTGGATTCGTAGGGTCATATAGGTAGATTCAGTAGGAGTTAGGCCAACTTATCAGTAGATAAGCCGGCCTAACTCAGAATCTACGCCGACGTATGTTTAAGCGTATGCTCAAACAGAGATACGCTTAAACATATCTAAGATACGACGGCTTGCGCCGTCCTATCTTAAATTGCAATTTTTCGGATCGCCGCTAGGTGGCGCTTCTATTGCGGTCGGCGTAGATTATGTAAATGAGTTTGTACGCCGATTCATGAACGTACGCCCGGCCGCCGCAGTCGTTTTACGCCGTTTCGTAAGGCCTTGGGAGGCCTAAAGTTATTCCACCTATTAGGTGGAATAACAATGTTAAAGTATGGCCGCCGTTCCCGCCGCGAGATTCGAAATTTTAACATCGTTTGCCTAAGTCGTCCGCAAATCGGGATTTACGTAGTTTACGTCCACGTGGAAATCAATAGGCCCGTGTGGCGTACGTAACCGCAATGCACACTGGGAAATGTAGTCGCCCGGCGCATACGCAGTGACAAAAAACGTAAAAAACGTGAGGTCAAGCCTCATTGCCATTAAACACGCCCCCCCCAACCCATTTGAATTAGGCGCCCTTACGCCCGCCGCGTTTACACTACGCCGCCCTAAGTAAGGAGGCAAGTACTTTGTGAATCATGTACTTGCCTCTCTTACTTAAGGCGGCGTAGTGTAAACACACTAGGCTACGCCGACCTAGTTTTGCGCGCCCCTACCTGAATCGACAGCCTTTCCTCAGCACTGCTTCTTAATCTTTCACCTGTCTCCCTGCTGGCATGGCCCATGTCTATTTATGGGTTCCCTTAATTCAATGCCAGGCCCACTCCTGGGGATTGGCTAAGGGCCCATAAATATGCAGAACAGCTCCTCCTCACCTTCACCCACTAGTTCCAGAATGTTCTCCAACTCTCCAGATACCAGGGGGAGGCACCAGAGAGCTGCCAGGATGAGTCATCCAACCCTGAACTCTTGTAATCCTGACCCAGTTAGAGACTCACCATGTAACATGAGTCAGAGTATAGTTTACCTGCTCTCACTAGTAGCACACACTAGAGGGTGCTACATTAACCACTTAAGGACCCATTCACGCCGATATACGTCGGCAGAATGGCACGGCTGGGCACATCCACGTACGTGGCTCTTTAAGCCCAGACGCGGGGTTGCGCGTGCTGCCGGCGCTCTCCCGCGACCCGGTCCGAAGCTCCGTGACCACGGCCGCGGGACTCGCAGACCCGATCGCTGCTGGAGTCCCGCGATCGGTCCCCGGAGCTGAAGAACGGGGAGAGCTGTATGTAAACACAGCTTCCCCGTTCTTCACTGTGGCGCCGTGATCGATCGTGTGATCCCATTTATAGGGATACACAATTGATGACGTCACACCTACAGCCACACCCCCTTACAGTTAGAAACACAGATGAGGTCATACAGAACCCCTTCAGCGCCCCCTTGTGGTTAACTCCCAAACTGCAATTGTCATTTTCACAGTAAACAATGCATTTTAAATGCATTTTTTGCTGTGAAAATGACAATGGTCCCAAAAATGTGTCAAAATTGTCCGAAGTGTCCGCCATAATGTCGCAGTCACGAAAAAATCGCTGATCGCCGCCATTAGTAGTAAAAAAAAAAAAAAATAATAAAAATGCAATAAAACTATCCCCTATTTTGTAAACGCTATAAATTTTGTGCAAACCAACCGATAAACGCTTATTGTAATTTTTTTTAACCAAAAATAGGTAGAAGAATACGTATCGGCCTAAACTGAGGAAAAAAAAAAAAAATTTTAATATATTTTTGGGGGATATTTATTATAGCAAAAAGTAAAAAATATTGCATTTTTTTCAAAATTGTCGCTCTATTTTTGTTTATAGCGCAAAGGTATACCGCAGAGGTGATCAAATACCACCAAAAGAAAGCTCTATTTGTGGGAAAAAAAGGACGCCGATTTTGTTTGGGAGCCACATCGCACGACCGCGCAATTGTCAGTTAAATCAACGCAGTGGCGAATCGCAAAAACTGGCCGGGTCCTTTAGCTGCCTAAAGGTCCGGGTCTTAAGTGGTTAAGAAGACATCTCCTCAATGAAGACAGTAATAAAATATCCCATCCTTTTAAAAAGTGGAACTTTTTTCAATTAAATTGGGCTTTAATATGAAACCAACAACCCCTTTCCCTCCTTACTCTGCTAGGACACCTGAAGCCCAAAAGTCAAAGATGATTCAGCACCCCCAGGACCAATTTATTTGGTGTTCCAAAGTCTCAAAATTCACAGACTATTCACAAATCAAAATTGTTCAACTCTTGTTGTAAGTCTGTTTATAATAGTTTTGTGTTTTGACTAAAGCTAAACAAATGCCATGCAAGCTATCCTAGATTCGAACAAGATTTACTTTTCAACAATAAAAAAAAAGGTACCGTATTTATCGGCGTATACCGCGCACTTTTTTGCCCTGAAAATCAGGGCAAAATCGTGGGTGCGCGATATAGGCCGATACCCGCTTTCCCGCGCCGAGTTTGAATACTGCGCCGGCATATACCGAGCGCAGTACACTCGTGTATAGTCGGGCAGGCTCGGCTCCTCTCGCGCTCATGTCCTGGACGTACAGGACGTGAGCACGACAGTAGCCGAGCCTGCCCGACTATACACGAGTGTACTGCGCTCGGTATATGCCGGCGCAGTATTCAAACTCGGCGCGGGAAAGCGGGGTTCGAGCGGGGAGGACGCCGGACCCGACGAAGTGGACACCTGAAGCCACAGACGGACGCCGGACCCGACGAGGCCGCCGATGGACGCGGCGCAAGACACTAAAACTGTAAGTACAAAAATCTTTTTTTACAGGAACGTCGGGTCCACTTTAGGGGTGCACGCTATAGGCCGGAGCGCGCAATACCAAGATAAGTACGGTATCTTTAACGAATGCCAAAGAACAGCCTCTCCGTTCCATTTTATCGATTTTCTATTAATCTATTGTATTTGCTCCAAAGTTGTAGATCATATTTTTATTGCAGTTTTTTTTTTTTTTTTTTTTTCTGGACGGATAAATAAAACATTTGCTTTAAGGCAACTTTAAAGAAAAATATTATCCTTTCATCTGACTCTCGGTACAGGATCCACATCTGCGCTAGAACAGCATAATAAAACGAAAGAAAAGCAGGCGAGTGTGAAGAGGCCTGAATACGATCCCAGAGGATGAAGTGTCACTACAAAAGCCAAGCATTGCTTTGATTTCCACAGAATAGAAGCAAAATCATTGGAAAGGGTAATGCCATCAGCCTATTGTGTGAATGAAAAGTGACACGCCAAAGACAGACGATTTCCTTCTTTGTGACTTCTTTTGAAATTTTTTTTCTATTATTCCTCCTCTTTGTTGACAACTTCTTTTCAAAGGCATTTAAACTTTTTGCATACAAGAAGAAAAAAAAATAAGCTTGCTTTGTGTTTTCCCCCTTTTGTGTGACCAAAATCATTTATGGTTTATATTGTTTAGCTTTGGGACTAGCATGAGTCAATGCCAACTGAGCTGGCAGAGTAATAGGGTGGCCAATTAGACAGCGCTGCCTTGTTCCTGATTGTGCAACGACAGTGCTGCTTTAGTGGTACACTAGGGGGGCAAAAATGAGAGTGTGGCAGGCGCAACACTATAAAGTGCCTCATGCGCTGTGGCATTAGAAGAATTGTGATATCTCTGACTTTTCAGTCCAACAAGACTGTCTATTACTCTGAAATTACTTCTTTATTAACTTCACTTTTCTTCATAGATAACACTGCTGCTTTGCAGCAGACAGTCCATGTACAAACACGTGTTGAATAAAGTATAACAAAATGGTGGTTCAAATATTCAATCTTGTCATTCAACATAAGATGGTGGATATATTTCTTCTTCAGTATTTATACTCTCTCTCTCTCTCTCTCTCTCTCTCTCTGTAAGTTATTAAAGCAGTCTCTAGTTTCTCTGAAAGTTATAACTCTGTGGTTTGCAACTTGGTTTGCAGGGTTGCTTTGGTTTGTGAATTACTTTGTTCGAGTGGTGGAACGAATGACTGAATGCTGTTAGGGCGGTTAGATGACTTAGTTCGGTGGAACTACAAGTGAACACACAACTAGATCAGTATTCAGTTTCTGATCACACTATTTACAATAAGAATATATTTAACTGTGTAACGTACCTATTTAGGCCCTTGCTTCCATAAAACTGAACTCTGTATGTCTGCTCTGCTCTCTTTCTCCATGTGGAATGAATGCAGCACATGTACAGTATTAGGAACCTCCCAGACAGAATGGATGCAAAGGTGTCTGTGATAGGTCAAGACTCTGCTCAATGTGAGATTAGCTGTGATTGGCCAAGGCTACTGATGAGTCACAAGAGCTTAACTCTATGCTTTCTGGTATGAAATCTACTGTGTAATTTGAGCTTACCTTCACTGTCATATAAATAAACGATTCTTAAAGGCATATTTTTTCTTTTGCTTCTGTGAACACAACATACAACTATTATATGACATTCAAGCATAAAATCGCAGTGAATAACTTTGCTTTGTCTCTCACATATAAACATGTGCATTACATTTAGGTTCTTAGTAGGTTTAGCTGTACATACATGTGGGTTATATTAGCTACCTAGGACAGGTTCTAGCTGGCCAGCTACAGAGAGCTCCAGACTTTGGACTTTTTAGGCTGTCAAAAAAGGTGGGATGTGGCTGGCCTTTATCTTTTCTCAATGAGAAGAAAGTAAAAAAATGGTTAAAGAGGAACCTTAGGATATTTTTCTTTTTGCTAGAAGCGTTGGCATGTCTGCTGAAAAAAATAAAAAATAAATCTGGTGTGAACGGATCCTAAGACAATGTACTTCCTGTGAACATAAATTACATGAGAAATGGCTTGTCCAAGAAGGCGACCAGTGATATAGGACCTACAAGACTAAGTCGCCTGACAGGTCACCCCAGTGTGAACCGACACTAAAGGGAGTGCTCCTAATCTCAGCTTGTTACCTGTATAACCACTTCATTACTGGGCACTTAAACCCCCTTCGTGCCCAGACCAATTTTCAGCTTTCAGCGCTGACACATTTTGAATGATAATTGCGCGGTCATACAACACGGTACCCAAATTATATTTTTATCATTGTTTTTCCACAAAGAGGGCTTTCTTTTGGTGGCATTTGATCATCTCTGCGATTTTTATATTTTGCGCTATAAACATAAAAAGACAGAAAAATTTGAAAAAAAACACAATATTTTTTACTTTTTGCTGTAATAATATCCCAATTTTTTAAAAATAAAATAAAAATTTCCCTCGGTTTAGGCCGTTACGTATTCTTCTACATATTTTTGTTAAAAAAAATCAGAATAAGCGTATATTGATTGGTTTGCGCAAAAGTTATAGCGCCTACAAAATAGGGGATAGATTTATGATTTTTTTTTAATTTTTTTTTTACTAGTAATGACGGCAATCTGCGATTTTTTTGTCAGGCCTGCGATATTGCGGCGGACGTATCGGACACTTTTGACACAATTTTGGGACCATTCACATTTATACAGCGATCGGTGCTATAAAATGCACTAATTACTGTATAAATGTGACTGGCAGTGAAGGGGTTAACACTAGGGGGTGAGGAAGGGGTTAAATGTGTATCCTGGGTGTGTTCTAACTGTGTGGGGGAGGGGACTGACTGGGGGAGGTGACCGATGCTGTGTCCCTATGTACAAGGGACACAGATCGGTCTCCTCTCTCCCTGACAGGACGTGGAGCTCTGTGTTTACACACAGAGCTCCACGTTCCTGCTATCACCGCCGATCGCGGGTACCTGGCGGACATCGCGGCCGCCAGGCACACGCATCGGCTCCCGTGGCGCGCACGGGGAATGACAACAAAACCACTCGGCACTTGAGAGCCGCGCTGTGGACGTCTTTCGTCCATAGCGCGGATCCCAAGTGGATAAAAAAGACACCTGTCCACAGAAGTATTCAATCCATCAGATTCCAATCTCTCCACCATGACCAAGACCAAAGAGCTGTCCAAGGATGTCAGGGACAAGATTGTAGGCCTACACAAGGCTGCAATGGGCTACAAGACCATTGAGAAGCAGCTTGGTGAGAGAGTGACAATAGTTGGTGCAATTATTCGCAAATGAAAGAAACAGAAAATAACTGTCAATCTCCCTCGTTCTGGGGCTCCATGAAAAGATCTTACCTTGTGGAGTTTCAACACTTATGAGAACGGTGAGGAATCAGCCCAGAACTACAGGCAGCTGGAACCATAGTCACCAAGAAAACAATTGGTAACACAATACACCGTGAAGGACTGAAATCCTGCAGTTACCACAAGGTCCCCCTGCTCAAGAAAGCACATCTACAGGTCCGTCTGAAGTTTGCTAATGAACATCTGAATGATTCAGACGAGAACTGGGTGAAAGTGTTGTGGTCAGATGAGACCAAAATCAAGCTCATCAACTCCACTCGCCGTGTTTGGAGGAGGAGGAATGCTGCCTATGACCCCAAGAACACCATTCCCACCATGTATTTAAGTTGACAGCAAACAAACAACCCCCCTCACCCCTTTCTCAACTTTTTTACTGCAAAGGGGCCCTTGCAATATGTTTCAGGTCTCAAGGAACCCTTGCTAAGGATAGACTGTTGGTGGTCATTGGGAAAATGCCCATTACACTGGTGGGCATCAGTAGGACAAATGCTCCCCTTACTGCTGAGGTACGAATGCTACGCTTAGAGACATGCTTCTGGCTCTGCAAAGTGGGGTTTGACCTAGAATTATGCAAACACCATTACATAGGAGGTAAGTTAGCCACAGCTCAAGGAACCCCTAGTTACCTCTGCAGGAACCCTAGGACTCCACAGGACCCTGGTTAAGAATGACTGCTCAAAGCAGTGCCTGCTTCAGAGAACCAAGTAGTGTGGACAAGGCTTTCCCAATGCCCCACCAGGACCTTAATAGAGCAAGAAAGGAATATTCTGAGGCCTCATACACACGACCAAGGAACTCGAGGGGCGAAACACATCGTTTTCCTCGTCGAGTTCCTTGTTAGGCTGTCGAGGAACTCGGTGAGCCAATTTTCTCTATTTCCGTCGAGGAAAAAGAGAACATGCTCTCTTTTTGGCTCGACGAGTTCCTCGACAGTTTCCTCGTCGAAAAATGTGCACACGACCGGTTTCCTCGGCAAAAAAAAAACCCAGCAAGTTTCTTGCTGGTTTTTGCCGAGAAACTCGGTCGTGTGTACGAGGCCTGGTGGATTTCTATGGGCAACACAAGTAGTTCTTTCTTTAGGCAATTTAATAAGTTAGGTGGGTTATTTCTGGCTGCATTGTAAGCTGATGGTGCAGTTTGTACATGAAATCTTCAGGACGTTTTCTAATCTTGCACCTGCCCGGGGCAAGGTGTCTGACGAGGTCACTTGAACGCGGTCTAGTCTCAGCTGTCAAAAAACTATTTTCTTGCAAGTTTACATTCTGCTTTCTAAGCTTAGTGGGTGTCGTGTGTTATTTTATGGAGGAGGACAATGAAAGTCACAGGACTGTCACAGTGCTTCTTTCCCAATAAGATAACATTTTAAAATTAATATCAACTCCTGGTTCTCACTAAAGGTTTGTAAAGTATTAATGCCTACTGAAGAATCTGAGCAATCTGTCTTAGGCCAAGGATAGGATTTTATAGGTGCAAGATTCTTGAGTACACAAACTACTGTTAAAATGACATAATTATTTTACAAAATTAATTGAAAACATGAATCCTTTGATTTAGCCATATGATGCTATACAACAAGTAAAAACAAAATCCCTTTACACTTATTCTTCTACATATTTCGCCATCCTGGCTTCTTCAGGAAGTGGCAGGATGGACGCTGCTATCCGAGGCTACTAAAAAAAAAACTCCATCCCCCGATGTGTGATGTCACAGCGGGATGTGGACAACAGGCAGGGAACTGCATTTGCGCAATGCAACTTCGCCCCCACCCAGCATCATATCACCCAATCACCTGTCTCCTAGGCAGATCCTAATGTTGAGGGGTACTCCCACATACAAGGGGATCAGGATAATATGGGACTTATGCTTACCTGGTGGGTTTGATTGTGCGTATTAATGTTTGATTATGATTCCTGTATATTCTAGTCTGTTGACGTTTTGTTTAGCAGTATCCCTTACACGCACTTCCTGAAGAAGCCAGGATGGCGAAACACTAAATAAGAAAAAGTGTAATGGGATTTTGCTTTTACTTGTACACCATCACATGGTTAAATCAATGCAATTACGTAATTTTAACAGGAGTTTGTGTACTCAAGAATATTGCACCTATAAAATCCCCCCCTAAATTCCCCCCACCAGTATTTGACTAATAACAGATGATGGTTCTAGTTATACGTTGTTCTGTTCTTATCCACAATGCCTAATTACAACAGGTAGTGTGTAGGTGACATATCTCCTCCAAGCCACCTGTCAAATGCCTGCTGTAATCACTGATACACATCTAAATAAGGCCTCTACAGTATATTTTATAACTGTTCTGCCTTGCATATCGCAGTTATATATTAGACTCCTTTAGCTTTACTTACTTTGGGGCTTATTCTTCAGGTTGAGGGTCTATGCACTCTTACGTGTTCCATCACTTTGTGGTTCCAATGCAGTACTCCCAACGCACACGTTCCTGCAGAAATGGCTGTATCTTTGATTGGGTGCTGAAATGTCCAACGGCTGGAACCGACTGCAATCATGAGAAGGAAGTGTCATAAGCACACCAGGATCTCCAAAACTGGGTCCAAAATGGTCACATGCCTGATGAAGGGGTCCTGCGTGGTTCCGAAACGTTGCTTTTATTTTTTGATACTATGTGATTAAAGTTTTGGACCCAATTTTGGAGATTCTGTTGTGCTGGTGACACTTCCTTCCCATCACTTTGTGATAACACATACATGACACTTGTTTGAAATCGTAAAACACCGCAATGAATGGTATATGTAGGTGTGTTGAGCATTGGGCTGCCATTCACATGTAGAGCAGGTACATTGCCACGCGTAATGACAACACACATTAACGTGCATGTTTTGGCATGCATTGCCATATAGTGCACAAGTGTGAATTGGCATAGACAGTGTGATGGACGTGAAAATAAAATGAATATTTTACTAGTGTTAGAACCCCTAAATGTTGCTTTTATTATATTCTTATATATTGCTTTTATATTCCTTTGTTTCTTGATCGATATAAGGTGTAATACATATGTATGTGAGTGTATTAGAAAATTATTTTCCTTAAGAGGCATTATAGAGTTAACCAACCCTTCAGGATGTGATTAAGTGAAAGCAGCTCCATCCCCCCCTCCATTCTAGTGCATTTTAAAGTGGAATTCAACCCCCCCTCTTCCTGTCTTCATCTGACCAGAGGATTTCTTCCAAATAAGGACTTCCATCTCCTCGCTCCTAGCCCAAACCACCGTCTGAAATCAAGATGGCTCCTGGACTTTAGCAATATGTGCCATGTGCTACAGAGTCACAGAGGGGGTGGTTGAGTGGGAGGGTAATAAGGGGCTGGAATGTATAGTGTGAACCTATCAAATGTGCTTGTGTGTATGATGTCATATTGTTTATAAAAAGACCAATAAATGGGTTTGGCCTCGCTGTTGGGACTGAGCTGAGAAAAGGTGAGGATGTGAAATCTTTTTGTCTGTAGATTGCACATATTTCACCATAGTAATTTGAATCAGGCGGCAGAGATGGGTTAGCCCTGAGATTGTCAGGAAATCAATTAATTAGTCCACATCAACAGTCATATGATGTTTGGGCTTGCACGCTACTTCCCAGGTCCTTTTTTGATAGTGTCAAACAAACAGAGCCCTGTCATAAAAGTGTGCCACTAGGCAAAACATTTTTTTTAGGTTTTGGATACACTGGAAAAAGTGTAGACCTTCTGTCTAGCCATTGTTTTCTTTGTCCCTAATGAGGAGGTTTACCCTCACTTTGTACTGGTGACACAGAAAAAAGTGAGGGGAGCTCACTCAATTTAATGTTGTCCCCAGGAATATGGGAAATCCAGTTGGGACACTTGTATCAGGGATAACTTCTATGACAGTCATTCTCAACCAGGATTCTATGGAACCATAGGGTTCCTTCAGTGGTGGCTAGGGATTCCTTGACTTCTGGCTAACACCCCATCTGATGGTACCTGCATAGTTCAAGGTTCAACACCACTTGGCAGAGCCAGGAACATGACTGTAAGGGTGTCATTCTGGCCAATCTGAAGGTGTATTCTTCCCACTTACTACCACCAATATAAGGGGCATTTTCCCAATGACCTCCAACGGGCTAATCTTAACAGGGGTTCCCCGAGACCTAACAACTATTTTAAGGCTTCCTCTGGGGTAAAAGGGTTGAGAAAAGCTGGTCTATGTGGTAAAAGTCACTCACTTTGAGAGATTTTCTCTAACTTTTTGTTACATTTCTAGAGCAGGAAGTGAAGGAAAATCTCCCCAATGGTATACAAACAGCAAAAAAAAAAAAAAATAACAACATGAAAATAAATTAATAATTAATTAATAATAATAATAATAATAATAACAACCTGTCAGGGGTCTCTCCACTATATCAAAAACTGAAATCCAAAACAAAGTGCTGCGTACTATTGGCACTATATTTATCCTGTATAATAACAATAATAATAAAATAAAAAATCTTTCGAAAAACTGGGGCTTTCTCCAGAAACTGGAGATGTCTGGTCACCCTAGGCCAGTCTTTTTCAACCAGGGTGCCCAGGCACCATGGGGTGCCTTCAGGTTTCTTCAGGGGTGCGCTTTGGCAAAAGACCTAGAAATTGCCCCAAATTGCCCCAGAATTGTCAACAGACCAGTGGGTGGATCAAGCCTACCTTTTTGTTACACAAAACCACAGGTTTTCATTGTATAGCATGACAACCTTCCAGCCACTAGCATCCTAACAAGCAATGGCATCATCGGCTAATAAGGAGGACATTGGCACAGCATTCTTGTTTGCCCCCTCCCTTGCCCCTCTCCATCAGCACTGAGGTCCCATTAGCTGAGTGAGGGAGAGAAACATTGGAATACGAGTCAGTACCAGTGTGCAAAAGTGTATTTGCTCTGGAGGAATAAATCACCTCTAACGTTGGATGTCCTACATGTGTGGATGTTGCTTTGATATGTAAAACTATTAGTTTTTACATTTTAGAATGTACTTAACTAGTTGCCGACCAGCCGCCGCAGTTCTACTTCCGCAGTTGAAGCGGCCACTAGGGGCACTACAGCTCCCGGTCCTGTCAGGGGAGAAATGCCTGACCGTCTGTTCATACAATGTATGAACAGCGATCAGTCATTTCTCCTAGTGAGTCCACCCCCCCCACAGTTAGAACACACCCAGGGAACATACTTATCCCCTTCCCCGCCCCCTAGTGATAACCCCTACCCTGCCAGTGGCATTTTTATAGTAATCAATGCATTTTTATAGCACTGATCGCTATAAAAATGCCAATGGTCCCAAAAATGTGTCAAAAGTGTCCGAAGTGTCCGCCATAATGTCGCAGTACCGAAAAAAAAAATCATTTTTTTTCATAATTGTCGCTCTTTTTTTGTTTATAGCGCAAAAACTAAAAACCACAGAGGTGATCAAATAACACCAAACAAAAGAAAGCTCTATTTGTGGGAAAAAAAGGACGCCAATTTTGTTTGGGAGCCACGTCGCACGACCGCGCAATTGTCAGTTAAAGCAACGCAGTGCCGAATCGCAAAAAGTGCTCTGGTCTTTGACCAGCAATATGGTCCGGGGCTTAAAGCGGGAGTTCACGCTAAAAAAAGTTTTTAACCTTAGATTGATGCTCATTTTGTCTAGGGGAATCGGCTAGTTTTTTTTAAAATCGAAGCTGCACTTACCGTTTTAGAGAGCGATCTTCTCCGCCGCTTCCGGGTATGGTCTTCGGGACTGGGCGTTCCCATTTTTATTGACAGGCTTCCGACGGTCGCATACATCGCGTCACGAGTAGCCGAAAGAAGCCGAACGTCGGTGCGGCTCTATACGGCTCCTGCGCAGCGACGTTCGGCTACTTTCAGAAAATCGTGATGCGATGGATGCGACCGTCGGAAGCCTGTCGGAAGACTGACAATCAAAATAGGAACGCCCAGTCCCGCAGCCCATACCCGGAAGCGGCGGAGAAGATTGCTCTCTACAACGGTAAGTACTGCTTCGATTTAAAAAAAACTAGCCGATTCCCCTAGACAAAATGAGCATCAATCTAAGGTTAAAAATTAACATTTGTGGGTGAACCTCCACTTTAAGTAGTTAAAGTGGTTGTACTTAAAGTGGTTGTAAAAAAAAACTGCAAAACAAAGGCAGAATGAGCTAGTATGCTACTAGCTCATTATGTATTACCTTAGATTGAAGCCCCCGCAGCTGTCCTCACCCCCCCCTCCGGCCGCCGACATCTCTCCCAGAGTTTACTTCTGGGTATTGCAGCTCCAGCACTGTGATTGGCCAGAACCGCAATGACGTCACTCCCACGCATGTAACGGTAACGTCACATTTAACTGAAGCAACGGCACACCATGCCATTGCTTCAGTGCGCATGTGCCGATCACTTCAGCACATGCAGACACAGGGGGATATCTCCTAAACTGTGCAGGAGATATCCAGGGTAGCTACAGGTAAGCCTTAATATAGGCTTACCTGTAGCATAAAGTTATAAAAATGGGTTTACAACGACTTTAAAAAAGGGTTGAGAAACACCGCCTTAGGCTATACAGAACTTTAAGCAAAGTAACTCGATAAGCAATGCTTAGAGCTTCTGCTTCAGAAAAAAATCATGAACATCTTTCCACTCATCCCTAATTTTTAACATGACAAATCCTACTGTATATCTAACTCTTTTAGTTTTTTTTAAAAAAGATTTTACACACAACCTCCCTGGATTCTGCCCTCTCCTCTCTGGATTGGATGTACATTAAATGCCCTACAAATATGGAATTTAGGCTATAAATCTAATTTGCCTATGTAGCATCCTCCTAGTTTAGTGCAGGCTGCTAATTACATTTAATTAGCTCTTCTGTTTCAGTGGAGCAGGGGTTGATTGCTTAGGGCTGCTGTTCTTCTAGATATTTCTGGAATTGTAGTGGGAGGGAGGGCAGGACAGGTAGCCCGAATATTTATGGAACTGCAGTTAATCCCTGGGGAATTGTGCCAAGAAGGTGGATGTGGAACCCATAAATATGTTTTAGGGTGCAGTGTTCCTGGGTCTAGCCATTCAGGAACAGACATCTGTGCAGGAGCTCTTCCCCTGGGGAAAAGAGAAACAAAGAGGAAGCCAGAGGAACCGTTGAAGACATCAAGGTCCCAGCTGGGCTTAGCTTGGGGGCCTACCAAAGAGCTGTGTCCAGAGACTGAGCAGAGCCAGAAGGAAGTTGGTGGGAGGAAGCCCAACTATTCTGGGACTGAATGAGTAATTGATTCTGCTATACAAAGGAGAGGTGACTGTGCGGTGATATACCCCCCTCTAACAAAAACCATAAAGCCCCGTACACAGGGTCGGAATTTCCAACAGGAAAACATCTGTCCGAAATTCAGACGGAAAAATTGAGAACCTGCTCTCAATCTATTTCTGTCGGAATTCCCGACAGAAAAACTTAGATGGAGCATATACAATACCTGGTCAAAATTCCCGACCAAAAGCTCCCATATGACTTTTTCTGTCGGGAATTCCGACTGTGTGTATGGGGCTTTAAAGAATCCCCTAGACCAGTGGTCTCCAAACTGCGGCCCGGGGGCCAGATGTGGCCCGTTGCTTGATTTTATCTGGCCCTTGGGGTGCTTTTTTATTCATTAGCACCACTGATGGGGAAGAATTCCTCCCAATGACACCACTGATGGGGAAGAATTCCTCCCAATGACACCGCTGATGGGGAAGAATTCCTCCCAATGACACCACTGATGAGGCAGAATTCCTCCCAATGACGGGGCAGAATTCCTCCCAATGACGGGGCAGAATTCCTCCCAATGACACCAATGATAGGGCAGAATTCCTCCCAGTGATGGGGCAGAATTCCTCCCAGCGACACCAATGGTGGGGGTTTCTGTACTCATGATGGCCACAGTACGGCCCCCTTAAAGTCTGGACGACAGTAATCCGGCCATTTGTTTAGAAAGTTTGGAGACCCCTGCCCTAGACTGATCTTTAAGCAAGAGAAAGGATACAAACAATTCTGTGCGCCTGGCTGTGCATGCTACAGTGGGGGAAATAGGCCCAAATTATCAGGGGATTTCCACCCTGCATCCTCCTCCAGGAAATTTTACAATTGCAACAACAATATAATACAAACATATCTGGATTTGACCTCACTTTTATTACTGTGCTCCAAATGTATTCAGCAAAGAACGAAATACAGTCAATACCATCAGTTACCACTAGAGGGAATGCCTGAAAATCTACAGATGAAATAGTAAAATGAAAAATATAGCACAGAAATCTTGTAAAAATTTTAATAAGTAAAAAAAAATATCTCCAGGTTGATTTCTTGCTAACAGAACACAATGAATACTTACTGAAAATACATAATAGACTCCCGTTAAAGTACAGCCGTTTCCTTAGTGAAGAGTATTATGAAAATATCAGACTGTTTATAATAATTTATAAATGGAGTAGTTCCCACCAAGGGTCCAATTTAACCAGGAAAAATGACTTATTTTGATAAACTGTTGGAATGATAAAATATTCTGCTGCTTTGGTGAACTCTATTCTCCATGGAGGTCTTTTATGTAATAGAAATGTGTTACACTTAATTATCATGCTTCGGTCTAGCTTTGCTATAATAAAAACTTTATGTCAGCAGCTTTTCACAGTTCTGTGCTAGTGTAGTAGAGAGGCTTTCTTGTTTCTCTTCTCTAATAAAAGCTTCAAGAACCCATAAGTGGAGCGGTATCAAAAGGGACATCAGGGGGAAGGTTCCATGCCAAACAGGAGCCCTCATAAATGGTGCAGCCAGCATATTGAGGATATTCTGGGATTTTGGCCTTCCCATTGGATCGGATGTATAGTGTTTTCGTTATTTTCTTTCTTTTGCAATTCTTTCTTTTTAAAGCCCAGGTGTCATGAGGGCCACGTACCTGAGGTGAGACTGAAGTAGTGGAGAGGCCTCCCTTGCACCTCGGGTCCTTAAAGCCTCTGAAGATGGAGACAGAGACTTTGTGGACAGCGAGTGGCACGGGTGCCAGGGGTGTGGAGCACCGTGCAAGCTTTAGTCCGAGATCCAAGCCGAGGTCAAGTCCACTCTGGCAAGGAAGTACAGAAAGATTAATCAGAAGAATGGTCGTGATCCAAGCCGGGGTCGGTTCCAATCTGGCAGCCGAGTACAAAAGGGGCAAAGAAGTAGAATGGTCAAGGTACAAATCCGAGGTCAAAGGGCAAGCAGCAATCAAGAGTAGTCAAATAGGTTTCCAGGTCACAACAAGTTCAGACAGATCACACACTAGCACAGGAACAAGGGGGAACTGAAGATAATCCAGCAATTTGGCAGTGTCTGGGCTTATATAGGGAAGTTTGAGTCACTTCCTGTGCGCCTCCTGGGCATTTTCCTGCCTTTTTTTCCATCAGGTTGAGGTCACTTCCTGTGGGCCTTCTGGGTATTTTCCTGCCTTCTCCCATCAGGTTGAGATCACTTCCTGTGGGCCTCCTGGGCATTTTCCTGCCTTTTTCCATCAGGTCTTTTGCGCAGTTGCAGGTTGGCGTCCTTGGCGCATGCTCAGTTGAAACGGATTTCCTCTAGCGGGAATGCGCCATTGGTACATACGTAGTAAGCCCTGGACTCTTACACCGGATTTAGTTTTTTACGTTCACTTTCTCTTTCTCTTCCAGCACGCAGACTTCCCTGCTCTTGATCCAGGGCTGGACCTCCCAAGCTCATTGAGGTATAGTATTGAATATAAAAAAACAACTGGGAAGCAGTTACCATAACATGATTTAATTTAATGTTAGCTGTAAGCAACAAGCTCATACTGGAAATATAAACACTATCATCATTTAAATGTTACAAAGAATATAGCAGAATATGTAAAAAGGAAATAAATGACACAAACATTCAAAACTAAGATTACAAAAGATAGTACGACAAACCCCCAAAGATTCTTCAAATATATTTAGGCTTCATGCACACTGAAGCTGATAACAGCTTTTAAAAAACGCCAGTAGCTTTGCAGGGAGCCTTTCAACGTTTTTTTAGCGTTTTTGCAATAGCTTTAATCAGCGTTTTTGAGTGTAGCTTTTTTCTTTCTTTTTTTCAAATGAAAAAAAAACGCAAAAAAAACACTGGCGCCAGAGTTTTTGAGCGGTTTTAAGCGTTTTGGGGCATTTTTACGCGTTTTTGGGCGTTTTTAAGTGTTTTTTCCCACCGAAAAACGTCACTTTGAACGCAAATTTCGGGCGTTCAGAAAAAAAACAATAAACTCCATAGCTCATTAACACTAAAAAACGCCCAGGTGTGCATGGGCACATAGGCTAACATAGAGTTCAGTTTATGGGCTTTAAAAAAAAGCCAAAACGCCAATAAACTGCAGTTTATCAGCTTCAGTGTGCATGGAGCCTTAGTAAAAAGGTCAGGTCTGAGCAGGTAGGCCCCTAACAAAATAATCTAGAGTGGGTGACTGGGGACAAAGAGAAGGCAAATGTATGAAATACTTTCTTTAGCTCTGTGTATACAAAAATGCATAGGGGAGCTCATGTCCATAATGGGGGTGACACAGCCCCAAATGATCCACAATGGCTCAAAAAGTGATATGTTCCATAAACAGAATAAAGGTGGATAAAGCAACTGGACTTGATGGCATCCACTCACGGATCCTAAAATAATTGAGCTCTGTCATTTCAAAGTCACTGTATCTAATTTTAGGGACTCATTAATGACAGGAATAGTACCACTGGATTGGCGCAGGGCCAATGTGGTGCCCATATTTAAAAAGGGAACAAAGTCTTTACCAAGTAACTTATAGACCTTTTAGTTTAACTTCTATAGCTGGGAAGATAATGGAGAGATTAATAAAAGACCACATAGATGAGTTCTTGCTGGGAAAAAATTTTTAAGCAGCAGACAGCATGCATTCATGAAAGACAGTTGTCAAACAAATCTGATTTATTTTAATGAAGAGGTAAATAAAACCTTGGACAGAGGGGTGGTAGTGGACGTGGTATACTTATGGAAGTTTAGTCACTGTAGATCTGAGAGAAAGATCTGAAACGAGGGGGAAGCTCTGCTGATTTTATCATCCAGTCATGTGCAAGCTAAAATGCTGTTTTTTATTTTCCTTGCCTGTCCCTCTCAGATCTACAGCGACTGCAATTCCAAGTGCACTTGTAGTGTAAAGTGGGTTTGTCTTTAGCAAATAACCCCCAAAGTTTTTTACTTTTTGCCGTAATAAATATTCCAGTTTAAAAAAAAAAAAAAAATCTTCCTCAGTTTAGGCTGATACGTATTCTTCTACATAATTTTGGTAAAATCGCAATAAGCGTTTATTGATTGGTTTGTGCAAAAGTTATAGCGCCTACAAAATAGGGGAAACATTTATGGCATTTTTATTATTATTATTTTTTACTAGTAATGGCGGTGATCTGCGATTTTTAACAGGACTGTAAAATTGCGGTGGACACATCGGACACTTTTGACACTATTTTGGGACCATTGACATTTATACAGCGATCAGTGCTATAAATATGCACTAATTACTGTGTAAATGTCAGTGGCAGGGAAGGAGTTAACACTAGGGGGCAAACAAGGGGTTAAATGTGCTACCTAGGGAGTGATTCTAACTGTGGGGGGATGGGACGGACTTGGGAAGGAGACCGATCAGTGTTCCTATAAAGAAGGAACACATGATCAGTCTCCTCTCCCAGCAGGACGTGGATATGTGAGTTTACACACACAGATCCACATTCCTGCTCTGTGACGAGCAATCGCGGGTGCCGGGCAGACATCGCGGTGGTCAGGCATGCGCATCCGCTCCCGAATGATGCGATGTGCGCACGCCCCCTATACCGCCAGGAACCCGAGGCTGTCCTATGATGCCTGCCCAGGATGGGAGATCCCATCTGTGGATGTCATATGACAATACTTGGGTAATGAAGTGGTTAAGAGCTGTCAAACAGCGGAGCAGGCAGACGATGGGAGCTTTTCACCCCCCCCCCCCATTGTTTGGGGTTGGCAGTGACGGCGTGTGGCGTGATTAGTGATGAATCTACACTGGTGTACATTTTTATTTATTTTTAATAAAGGAATCATCAACTTGTGTTGTGTCTTTACTCACATTTTGCACTTTTTTGGTGAATGGGTTGGTATACAAAGTACCTCATACTCATTCATATGAGGGGGGGGCAGGATCTGGGGGCTCACTTGGTAAAGGGGGCTTCCAGATTCCGATAAGCCCCCTGTCCACGAACCCCCACAAACATTGTCCAGGGTTGTGGGGAAGAGACTCTTTACCCCATCAACATGGGGACAAGGTCCCGTGTTAAGGCCATGTGGCCTGGTATGGTTCAGTGGGGGGGGGGGGGGGGCGCTTGTCCGTCCCCTCATGTCCTAACCTGCCGGGCTTCATACTCGAAAAAGGGTCTGGTATGAATTTTAGGGGGGAGCCCACGCCAACATAAAAAAATGGCGTGGTGCCCCCCCCTGAAATTTATACCAGATCCTTATCCAAGCATGCATTCCCCTCAAAATCCACACCAGACCCAAAGGGCCTGGTATACATTGGGGGACCCCACACATTTTTTTTTTCATTGCTGTCATTCCCAAGTTACACGCAAGTCTCATCCAAATCGCATTTGTATTATGCAGGTGTGACTTTGAGACTTTTGAGGGTTTACATTGAGGTCTATGGACCTCAAGTAGCATGAAAGTTGGACCAAAGTCGCACAAGTGTGATGTGTGACGTCAGTGATCGTCTGTTCCCTGATATAGGGAAAGACAATCACTGACATTTCCACAGAGAAGAACAGGAAAGGTGTGTTTACACTCACCTCTCCCCGTTCTTCAACTCCTCTGACCGATTGCGGGATACCGACGGCGATCGGGTCCACGGGTCCCACGTGCGTGATCACGGAGCTTCGGACCGGGTCGCGAGCGTCCTGCCGGCTGCGCGCTTGTGACCCCACAGCTGGGCTCTTAAAGAGGATGTACAGGTACGTGCTTGTGCCTAGCCGTGCCCTTCTGCCGACGTATATCGGCGTGAAGGGGTCCTTAAGTGGTTAAATATCCTTTCTTCCCCATCAGTGGCGGCTGGTGCTCAAAAAAAGAAAAAAATTGCAGCCTCACTGTGCCCATCAAATGCAGCCACTGTGCCATCAATTGTCACCACTGTGCCATGCCATCAAATGCAGTCACTATGCCATCAATTCGCACCACTGTGCCATGCCATCAAATGCAGTCACTATGCCATCAATTCGCACCACTGTGCCATGCCATCAAACGCAGTCACTGTGCCATGCCATCAAACGCAGCCACTGTGCCATGCCATCAAACGCAGCCACTGTGCCATGCCATCAAATGCAGTCACTGTGCCATCAAACGCAGCCACTGTGCCATCAATTGTCACCACTGTGCCATGCCATCAAATGCAGCCACTGTGCCCCTCAATTGTCGCCACTGTGTCAATTGTCACCACTGTGACCTTTAATTGTTGCCACTGTGCCCATTGATGCCACTGTGCCCTTTGTCCCAGTGTGCCCTTTGTCGCCACTGTGCCCATTGATGCCACTGTGCCCTTTGTCACCTCTGTGCCCATTGTTGCTGCTGTGCCCTGTAAAATGCACTTACCTTTCTCCTTCAACGTCCCTCGATGTCTTCTCCTGCCTTGGTGACGCTTCAGCCAATCAGGTTACCGATAACCAGAATCGGTGAACCCGATTGGCTGGGACGGCCGTCAGTCTTATCCAAGGAACGCACCCCCCGTACGTTCTGAGGATAAGCTTCCGGGAGATGAGGGCTGTACTCGGAAAGCCTTTTAGAGCCGCTGGCTCTTATAGGCACTTCCGCACAGCCAACCAGCTGCCGTTATTCAGGTGGTCAGCGCTCAAGTTCCGGCCATCTGAATAGACCAGCGGCAGCTGGCAACAATAACATACATTCATGCAATGCATGAATGTATGTTATTTCAGTGGCGGTGCGGAGCCACCAGAGGGGGCGGCGTTCCAGCGCCCTCTATAGACGGACCGCCACTGTTCCCCATTCTGATGCTCAGTTTGAACTTCAGCAAGTCGTCTATACCACGTCTAGATGCCTAAATGCATTGAGTCGCTGCAATGTGATTGGCTGAGTAGCAATTTGTGTTATCAAGCAATTGAACAGGTGTACCTAGTAACGTGGCCATTGATTGTATAAAGGTGTGAAACCACAGGAGCATAACAGGGAGAATGTCACGGGCCTTTGCCTCCCTGTAGCAGGAAATGCCTGAATAAGGATCTTCATGGCAGGATCACCAGGTATTATGTTAATGAAACCAAAAAAAAATTTTTTTAAATATTGAAAATAACGGGTTAGTCTTATGTGAGATTTCATTGATTGGCTTTACATATACTTTTTTGTCTGCAGAGTTTGCATGCAATTTTCTTGGTAAAAGCCCCTCCATGCACCCCAGATCAGCTTTGTCAAAAATATAAATACTTGCAATTCAAAACTGACACGTTATTTCTAACAGCTTTTGCCATATAGAGAGATAAAACAAAGATACTGTGTGCTGGCAAAACACTGTATATTATAGTTGTTTTTTGCTTTGTTCTTTGTATTCTTTTCTGATAAATACCTTCCACATCACAACAGGTCGACATGGCTCAGCTGTGTGTCAAGGATACAATAAATGGAATGGTTTTATCCATACTTTATTTATATTGGCGAGGATAAAATATAGAATACTTAATATTTTTTTGTATAAAAATATATAGTTGTGATCATAAGTAACCACAACAGAAACGATCCAAATGACCCTGATCAAAAGTTTACATACCCCAGTTCTTAATACTGTGTATTGCCCCCTTTAATATCAATGACAGCTTGAAAAATTTGTGGATGAGGCTCTTTATCTTCTCAGATGGTAAAGCTGCCCATTCCTCTTGGCAAAAAGCCTCCAGTTCCTGTAAATTCTTGGGCTGTCTTGCATGAACGTCACATTTGAGATCTCCCCAGAGGGGCTCAACGATATTGAGGTCAGGAGACTGAGATGGCCACTCCAGAACCTTCACTTTATTCTGCTGTAGCCAATGACAGGTGGACTTGGTCTTGTGTTTTGGATCATTGTCATGTTGGAATGTCCAAGTACGTCCCATGCGCAGCTTCCTGACTGATGAATGAAATGTTCCTCCAGTATTTTTTGATAACATACTGCATTCATCTTGTCATCAATTTTGATCAAATTTCCTGTGCCTTTGTAGCTCACACATCCCCAAAACATCAGCGATCCACCTCCGTGTTTCACAGTAGGGATGGTGAACCTTTCATCATAGGCCTTGTTGACTCCTCTCCAAATGAAGTGTTTATGGTTGTGGCCAAAAAGCTAAATTTTGGTCTCATCAAGCCAAATGACTTTGTGCCAGAATGTTTGAGGCTCGTCTTTGTGCTGTTTGGTGTATTGTAAGTGGGATACTTTGTGACATTTGTGTAGTAATGACTTTTTTCTGTTGCAGCCCATCTTTCTTCAAGTCCCTCCTTATTGTGCATCTTGAAACTGCCCCATCATTGGTGTCAGTGGGAGGAATAATGTCCCATCATTGGTGTCGGTGGGAGGAATAATGTCCCAACATTGGTGTCGGTGGGAGGAATAATGTCCCATCATTGGTGTCGGTGGGGGGGGAAAATGCCCCACCTTTGGTGTCAGTGGAAAGAATAATGTGCCTTCTTATGTGTCAGTTGGAGGAATATAGTCCCATCATTGATATCAATGGCAGGAATAGTGCCCCACCATTGGTGTATGTGGGAAGAATAGTGCCCCATCTTAAGTATCAGTGGTAGAAATAGCGCCCCATCATTGGTGTCAGTGGGAGGGGTAGTGCCATACTGTTGGTGTCAGTGGGAGGGGTAGTGCCATACTGTTGGTGTCAGTGGGAGGGGTAGTGCCATACTGTTGGTGTCAGTGGGAGGGGTAGTGCCATACTGTTGGTGTCAGTGGGAGGGGTAGTGCCATACTGTTGGTGTCAGTGGGAGGGGTAGTGCCATACTGTTAGTGTCAGTGGGAGAGGTAGTGCCATACTGTTGGTGTCAGTGGGAGGGGTAGTGCCATACTGTTGGTGTCAGTGGGAGGGGTAGTGCCATACTGTTGGTGTCAGAGGGAGGGGTAGTGCCCTACTGTTGGTGTCAGTGGGAGGGGTAGTGCCCTACTGTTGGCGTGAGTGGGAGGGGTAGTGACATACTGTTGGTGTGAGTGGGAGGGGTAGTGCCATACTGTTGGTGTCAGTGGGAGGGGTAGTGCCATACCGTTGGTGTCAGTGGGAGAGGTAGTGCCATACTGTTGGTGTCAGTGGGAGGGGTAGTGCCATACTGTTGGTGTCAGTGGGAGGGGTAGTGCCATACTGTTGGTGCCAGTGGGAGGGTTAGTGCCCTACTGTTGGTGTCAGTGGGAGGGGTAGTTCCCTACTGTTGGTGTCAGTGGGAGGGGTAGTGCCATACTGTTGGTGTCAGTGGGAGGGGTAGTTCCCTACTGTTGGTGTCAGTGGGAGGGTTAGTGCCCTACTGTTGGTGTCAGTGGGAGGGGTAGTGCCATACTGTTGGTGTCAGTGGGAGGGGTAGTTCCTTACTGTTGGTGTCAGTGGGAGGGTTAGTGCCCTACTGTTGGTGTCAGTGGGAGGGGTAGTGCCATACTGTTGGTGTCAGTGGGAGGGGTAGTGCCATACTGTTGGTGTCAGTGGGAGGGGTAGTGCCATACTGTTGGTGTCAGTGGGAGGGGTAGTGCCCTACTTTTGGCGTCAGTGGGAGGGGTAGTGCCATACTGTTGGTGTCAGTGGGAGGGTCTTTGTGCTGTTTGGTGTATTGTAAGTGGGATACTTTGTGACATTTGTGTAGTAATGACTTTTTTCTGTTGCAGCCCATCTTTCTTCAAGTCCCTCCTTATTGTGCATCTTGAAACTGCCCCATCATTGGTGTCAGTGGGAGGAATAATGTCCCATCATTGGTGTCGGTGGGAGGAATAATGTCCCAACATTGGTGTCGGTGGGAGGAATAATGTCCCATCATTGGTGTCGGTGGGGGGGAAAAATGCCCCACCTTTGGTGTCAGTGGAAAGAATAATGTGCCTTCTTATGTGTCAGTTGGAGGAATATAGTCCCATCATTGTTATCAATGGCAGGAATAGTGCCCCACCATTGGTGTATGTGGGAAGAATAGTGCCCCATCTTAAGTATCAGTGGTAGAAATAGCGCCCCATCATTGGTGTCAGTGGGAGGGGTAGTGCCATACTGTTGGTGTCAGTGGGAGGGGTAGTGCCATACTGTTGGTGTCAGTGGGAGGGGTAGTGCCATACTGTTGGTGTCAGTGGGAGGGGTAGTGCCATACTGTTGGTGTCAGTGGGAGGGGTAGTGCCATACTGTTGGCGTCAGTGGGAGGGGTAGTGCCATACTGTTGGTGTCAGTGGGAGGGGTAGTGCCATACTGTTGGTGTCAGTGGGAAGGGTAGTGCCATACTGTTGGTGTCAGTGGGAGGGGTAGTGCCATACTGTTGGTGTCAGAGGGAGGGGTAGTGCCCTACTGTTGGTGTCAGTGGGAGGGGTAGTGCCCTACTGTTGGCGTCAGTGGGAGGGGTAGTGACATACTGTTGGTGTCAGTGGGAGGGGTAGTGCCATACTGTTGGTGTCAGTGGGAGGGGTAGTGCCATACCGTTGGTGTCAGTGGGAGAGGTAGTGCCATACTGTTGGTGTCAGTGGGAGGGGTAGTGCCATACTGTTGGTGTCAGTGGGAGGGTTAGTGCCCTACTGTTGGTGTCAGTGGGAGGGTTAGTGCCCTACTGTTGGTGTCAGTGGGAGGGGTAGTTCCCTACTGTTGGTGTCAGTGGGAGGGGTAGTGCCATACTGTTGGTGTCAGTGGGAGGGGTAGTTCCCTACTGTTGGTGTCAGTGGGAGGGTTAGTGCCCTACTGTTGGTGTCAGTGGGAGGGGTAGTGCCATACTGTTGGTGTCAGTGGGAGGGGTAGTGCCTTACTGTTGGTGTCAGTGGGAGGGGTAGTGCCATACTGTTGGTGTCAGTGGGAGGGGTAGTGCCCTACTTTTGGCGTCAGTGGGAGGGGTAGTGCCATACTGTTGGTGTCAGTGGGAGGGGTAGTTCCCTACTGTTGGTGTCAGTGGGAGGGTTAGTGCCCTACTGTTGGTGTCAGTGGGAGGGGTAGTGCCATACTGTTGGTGTCAGTGGGAGGGGTAGTGCCTTACTGTTGGTGTCAGTGGGAGGGGTAGTGCCATACTGTTGGTGTCAGTGGGAGGGGTAGTGCCCTACTTTTGGCGTCAGTGGGAGGGGTAGTGCCATACTGTTGGTGTCAGTGGGAGGGGTAGTGCCCTACTGTTGATGTCAGTGGGAGGGGTAGTGCTGCACCTTTGGTGTCAGTTAATGGCAAGCAATGGTCTGCAGTTTGGGGAACAACTGTGTTTTCCCGGCTCCAAATTTTAGTTCTGTATTGTCACCTTGTCCTGCAGGCTTCCCATTGGGACAGCAAAGATTACATTGCAAAGTTCTCTGTTGTCACTGCAAGGAAACCCATCCTGGGAGATGCCATCAGCCATCGCTGGACTTCAAGTAGACCAGTAATGGATGCAAAGAAGCTTGCAGCAGCAATGATTTGCAACAAAGAATGAAAAAAGATACAAACAAGTAATTTATAAAAAAAAATAAAAATAATGTTTTATGATACGCAGTACTTTAGCAAACTGAATGCCAATCACTTTGAGTTTATAACGTTATTAAGGACAATGAAGTTGAATAATGACAGGCATTTCGCCCAACAACTATTTTCATTAGGTTTAAAACAAATTTTTTTTTTTTTTTTTTTTTTTCATATTTAAATCTTTTATTTTATTTTTCTTTTATGGTAAGGTTCACAGAAGGTTAACATATCTTATACAATGGATACATAATCATATAGTTCTTATCACTACACACTTATGATGGGCTAGCAAATAAACAGGTGGGGATTCAGAAACTTAAGAAGAATAAACCAAAAGCAGTACCTCCCCGGTCCTCTTGCTCTATTCCCAAGCCCGCCTGCCTTTTATCAGTAACTTCTTTTCCCGTTTCCTAGTACCACTGTATTGACCTCACACTTCTTCCTCCCCTCTGTTCCCTTGTCCATTCCTATACCCCACCTAACCCCCCCTTAAACCTAGAATCAACATAATCCTCAACAAAACAACAACCAACAAAAAAAAAAAAAAAAGAGAAAACCCCGCCAACCCCCTCCCCTCCTCTCCCTCCCCTACCTCGCCGGAGACGGACGGATCCTCCCTTACTTCAACCCTTCGGCCTCTCCCTTTTCACTTCTACCCAAAAAGGAATCTTCTCTCCCCTATCTATTCCACCAGTAATCTCTTCCCCTCTTCCGTACTCATAAACTGATTCCAACCTGTCCAAGTTTCTACATACTGTTCCCTTTTGTTCCGGGCTGAGAGGATCAGGTCTTCTATAGCTCCAGTCTCTCTCACTCTATTGAGCCATCTCGCAATAGAGGGTGATCTACTGTCTCTCCATTGTAATGTTATTCCATTTCTGGCAGTATTTATCATGTGACATATCACCATCTTTTTGTACTCTCGCACTGGGATTTGTGAGCAATGGAGCAGAAAAAAAGCTGGATCCTCCTGAATCTGGTGCTCCGTAAATTTTTGAACAATTCTCTGGACTTCCTTCCAGTAATCTCTTACTTTTGCACAGGACCAAAATATATGCAGCAAAGTTCCCTGCTCCACACCACATCTCCAACAATACTCTGAGTAGCCTTTAGAAAATTTATGTAACCTTACTGGTGTATAATACCATTGGAACAATAATTTATAATTGGATTCCTGTATTCGCGTAGATATTGAGGAGTTTAGTGCTAAGTGAATTATGTGTTTACGTTGAGTCTGTGAGAAATTTCTCCCCAGATCTCTTTCCCATTTCCCCAGTCCCGGCAACTCAAAATCCTCCTGAGGGGAATTCAATAGTCTATACATCTTTGAGCTCACTCTTTGTATTGGTTCCTCCTCGTCGCAGTATTGTTCAAATTTTGTTAGTTGTCGCCGAAAATTAGATGGTTGTCCCAGGGATCTTAAAAAGTTGCTTATTTGAAATGCTTGCCAAAAGGATAACTCATAATTCCCTCCTCTCTTTGTTAGGGCCTCCAATGATGGCCACATACCAGTTTGCAGAAAATGTGATACCTGTACTTTACCCCTTTGTTTTAATTTATTAAAAACTGCTCCTGCTGTACCTGGTATGAAGCCTGGGTTCCCTAATATAGGGAACAGGGGAGAACACTTCGATGAGAATTTTGGATTTTTACATATTTTAGCTGCGATTGACAACGTTGGGCCAATTATGGGATGTTTCTTCATCTTACTTGGCAATAACTTATAACACCAAGGGGCTCTACTTAGTGCTATTGGACAGGTCTGCTGTTCTACCTCAACCCACCTTTTATAGTGTCCGTTTCTACACCAGTCTATCAATCTCGTCAAATGTGCCGCTTGATAATATTTGACAATATCCGGGACTGCCATCCCCCCAAAACACTTGGGTAACCTCATCACCTCTTTCTTAATTCTTGCCTTTTTCCCTGCCCAGATGAATTTCATCAGGAGGGCACTAATTTGCCGTAGGAAGGCCGATGGTATCAATATCGGCAGTGTTTGAAACAAATACGTAATCTTTGGCAAGATGCTCATCTTGACTATATTATTTCTGCCGAACCATGAATGTAATCCATGTTGCCATTTCTCTAGTAGCATTCTTATTGAAGTAAGAAGAGGTGGAAAATTTATTTTAAAAATTTCTTTTATGTTTGCTGGAATCAGGGTACCCAAGTATTTTAGCGCAGTCTTCCACTTAAAACCAAAGTTTTGTTGTATAATTGACTGTTTCTGGGGTGTCATTGACACACTCATTGCTTCAGATTTTGCTTGGTTTATTTTTAGGTTGGAGAGCTCTCCGAATTTAGCGATTTCTTTGACGAGATTGGGAAGAGATACGTGAGGGTTTGATATAGTAAACAGCAAGTCATCTGCAAATGCGGTTATTTTATGCCTTCTCCCCCCTATCTGTATACCCTGTATATCCGGATTTTGGCGTATTTTATTTAATAAGGGTTCCAAAGATAGCACAAATAGTAGCGGTGACAGGGGACATCCCTGGCGCGTTCCGTTTGTGATTTGGAAAGTTTTAGAGAACATCCCGTTAACTCTCACTGAGGCACGTGGGTCTGTATAAACACTTCCTATCCACCTTAACATATTCTCCCCCAGGCCCACGTGTCTCAGTACTGAGAACAGGAAATTCCAGCTCACTCTATCAAAAGCCTTCTCGGCATCAGTATTTAGGAACACGCAAGGGATGTCCCCGTCAGTGGCCTCCTGCACCAGATTAAGAACCCTTATTGTACCATCTCTTGCCTCCCGTGTAGGTACGAATCCGACTTGATCCATATCGACTAGCTCGGGTAACCATACTTGGATCCGTCTTGCTAGTAACTTCGTAAAGAGTTTTAAATCGGAGTTTAACAATGAAATCGGCCTATAGCTGCCGCACTCCGCCGGATCTTTCCCATCTTTGGGAATGACTATAATTTGAGCTAGTAATGCGTCCGGCGGGAACCCAGCCGTCTGGCCTACTGCATTGAGAAACTCTGCTAACTGCCCTCTCAGTAGTGTTACAAATTCTTTATAGTATCTTATCGTATAGCCATCCGGTCCCGGGGCTTTCCCTTCCTTCATAGTTTTTAACGTTGCCTCTATTTCTTCTATCGAGATGGGGGTGTCTAAACTGGCCTGAGCTATTGATGGTAACCTAGCTAAGTCCATTGCTGAAAGATATTCTTCTATTTTGGGTGGGGCTACTGGTAGCTGTGCCAAATTATATAGAGAGGAATAATATCTCCCAAACTCCTCCACTATCTCCTTTGGCGTACGTTTTAATTGTCCCTCCTTCCCCTTGATTTGCGGGACATACGTTTGTTGACTTTTCTCTTTCAATTTCCCAGCTAGTAGTTTACTACACTTGTCTCCAAATTCGTAATTTATTTTCCTTCCCCTTTGTATTATTGCTTTGGCCTTATAGCGTAGGATCTCTGTCAACTGCCTTCTCAGGTGGCTCAATTCTCTGCCTGTTTGAGGGGTATGTGTCTTTTTATGTTGTAGTTCTAATTCCTGGATCTCTGTTAGTAAATTTTTAACCTGCTGTTCTCGCTTCCTTTTTAGAATCGATCCATGTCTGATAAGGACCCCCCTGATCACCGCTTTGTGCGCTTCCCACACCATCCCTAGATTACTCCCGGGGGTAGCATTCATTTGGAAATATTCTGTGATTTCCCGAGCAACATCTTCTCTTACTTCCCTATTCTGCAAGAGGCTTTCATTTAGACGCCACCTTCTCTCCTGTGCAAGCCCTATGCCAGATAGTGAGATACGCAGGCTAACTGGGGCATGATCCGACCATGTAATACTACCAATGGACACCTCCTTCACAGAGGAGATCAGATAGTGAGGTATCATGAAGAGATCTATCCTGGAGTACACCTGGTGGGGATTGGAGAAAAAGGTGTAGTCCCTCTCTTCCCCATGTAACATCCTCCATGCATCCACCAGCTGGATTTCGTACAGTCTACGTAGGACCTCCCGTCTGACCCCCTCTGTGATAGACGAAGTTCCCCTTGAGGTATCTATCTTTGGATTCAGGGGGATATTAAAATCCCCCCCCAAAATCAATTTGCCTTCTGAAAACTCCATCAATTCTTTGAGAGTCTTCCTCATAAAGGTATCTTGATGTACATTAGGCACATACACTGTAGCTAAAGTCACTTTTGTTTCTCCTATCTTCCCTTTTAAAAAAAGGTATCTCCCTTTTGGGTCTCGATAGCAATTTTCTAATGTCCATGGGATCCTATTAGAAATCAAAATAGAGACCCCCTTGGATTTTGCTTCCTGGTTCCCTGCGTGGTAGGCCGAAGGGAAGAACCTATTTTGCAATAGTGGGAGCCCCCCCGTCCTAAAGTGAGTCTCCTGTATGTAGGCAATATCTGTCTCTGAATGTCGCAAATCGTTCAGCAACATCCTGCGTTTTTCTGGGACATTAAGTCCCTTTGCGTTCAGGGAGGTTATTTTTAATCCCTCCATCTCCGACGTTGAGGGGAAGGGAGAGAAAGTGGAAACGAAGAATGAGAGAGAAAAAAAAAAAAAAAAAAAAAGGGGGAGAGAACCCCCCCCCCAAAAAATACCAACCCCTCCCCCCCCCAAAAAAAAAAAAAAAAAAAAAAAAAAAAAAAAACACAAACACAAAAAAAAAAAAAAAAAAAAAACCCCTAATAACTCGACAACCAACCCCTACTTGGCCGCACAAGTCAGTAAAGCTTCTTGCTTTATACACTCAATTCCCAACCTATAATTGAGTGTTGGCCTATTGAGGGGTTAGGGTAGAGAGCAGCTGAGTCAGAGCGGACTTTTAAATTTAAATTGAAAGTTTTTCTGCATTCATCCATAAATTGGATCTAACTCACTAAATTATATGATCCAGACTACTAATCTGTGCTTAGCCTTGGAGCTCTAAATATAACTCACTCACATCCAGTTTAATTTACTTTGTATTACAATTAGAGATGTTTCAAACTTTTCTGTGTAGCATCAAAAAAATACAATATAAAAACCTTAAAGGGGAACTGTGGCCTTTAAAACAAAAGATTTCAGGCAGAAAAGGGAATGTTATGGGATCTATGACATGTATAAAAAATCTGCTTTGCAAAAATGTCAATGATTTCTTTTTTATTTTTATTTTTTTAAAGTGTATTTTGTGCGTGTACTCGAGAGAGGAGCCGGACTTGGGAGTAGGCAGAGAGTCAAAGTGCGTGATGTTAACCCAATTTCGAGTGTGTGTAAGTGTGGTGGTTTTTGTGGGAGGGGGGTGGGCGTACTAAGCGCAGGCTTACCTCGCATAGCACACCCACCGGGAGCCGGGCTGAGACCACCAAACTCAATTCACATGTAGCCGAGACCGGGATCCGAACCCCTAGCTGCAGAGGTGAATGGCTTGTCAGCGCAGTGCCAATCGCGTTGAGCCACCGCAGCTCCACAAATGATTTCTACTAGGGTTGTCGCGATACCGATACTAGTATTGGTATTGGTAACGATACCGGGCATTTGCTACTTGTATGCTCCGATGCTCCCCCCGATACCTGGGCAGTCAGGGGTGATCGGTGCGGTGGGAGAGTAACAAGCACCGATCACCCTGTATAGGTTTTAAAGTCCGGCTTTCAGGTGCTTGTAACTCTCCCACACACGATCACCCCTGAATGCCCCTGCATCCTCCTCCAGTCCCCCTCCATGCTGATCTGTGTCCCCCTCCATGCTGATCCGTGTCCCCCTCTCTTCTCCCCCTCTGTGCTGCTGTCCCCCCTCGATCTGTCAGGATGGAGAGCGGAGGTAGGAGCTGTTAAATCCGGCTTCTACCTTTTACGAATGTACAGAGTCAGTTATCACTGAATGGAGAGGAGCCGCTGTCTTCTTTCCATTAATTTCTCGTGATCCGTGATGCACCGGGTCCAGAGGACCTGTCGGTCACGGACATTCCCGTGTGCGCGCCCCAGGGGGCACGCAGGAGTGTGATTCTGGGAGGACGTCCATGGACGTCCTCCCACAGTTAAGGAACCGCCTTATAGACGTCTTTCGTCTATAGGGCGGTGATTAAGTGGTTAAAAGAAAACTATGAGAATGGTGCACTTATTCAATAATGTGCCATAAAGTAATATACTCAAAGCAGCGCCGATCGTGACCTCCCTGGGGCCAGGGCTGACTTAATGAGAGGGCACACCTGGGCACTGCCCAGGGGCCCCAGCTGTATGGCGGGCCCCTGCACTCTCCCCAAAGCATAGATATCTAGGGTGTAGAGGGGTCAGAGTGCTGGGGGGATATCTGGGGAGTAGAGGGGGTCAGAGTGCTGGGGGGATATCTGGGGTGTAGAGGGGTCAGAGTGCTGGGGGGATATCTGGGGTGTAGAGGGGTCAGAGTGCTGGGGGGATATCTGGAGTGTAGAGGGGTCAGAGTGCTGGGGGGATATCTGGGGTGTAGAGGGGTCAGAGTGCTGGGGGGATATCTGGGGTGTAGAGGGGTCAGAGTGCTGGGAGGATATCTGGGGCGTAGAGGGGTCAGAGTGCTGGGGGGATATCTGGGGTGTAGAGGGGTCAGAGTGCTGGGAGGATATCTGGGGCGTAGAGGGGTCAGAGTGCTGGGGGGATATCTGGGGTGTAGAGGGGTCAGAGTGCTGGGGGGATATCTGGGGAGTAGAGGGGGTCAGAGTGCTGGGGGGATATCTGGGGTGTAGAGGGGTCAGAGTGCTGGGAGGATATCTGGGGCGTAGAGGGGTCAGAGTGCTGGGGGGCATCAATCTAGCAGCTTTGTCACTTTATGTATGTAGTATTTGCTGTACAGAATGATTGTTCATGTAGTTAATATGGATCTCCACCCAAAAGGGGAAGCTCCGCTTGTCTGCCTCCTACCTACTTGATGTCTGTTTACCTGCACTGTCTCCATTGTAGGGGCCACAGAGCATTACTTTGCCCAGGGGCCCATGATGCTATTAAGATGGCCCTGCCTGGGGCCCTAAGCAACATTCTGCTAAGGGGCCCTCTACCTGACCTGTGATGCCGTGAGCTATGTGAACCATTAGCCTTGTGCCCAGTGCACACCATGCAGCCTTGTGCCCAGTGCACACCATGCAGCGTTGTGCCCAGTGCCCACCAAATGCAGCCTTGTGCCCAGTGCCCACCATGCAGCCTTGTGCCCACCATGCAGCCTTGTGCCCAATGAACACCATGCAGCCCTGTGCCCACCATGCAGCTTTGTGCCCACCATGCAGCCTTGTGCCCAGTGCACACCATGCAGCCTTGTGTCCACCATGCAACCTTGTGCCCAGTGCCCACCAAATGCAGCTTTGTGCCCACCATTCAGCCTACCTGTGCAGGGAAAGAAAGGAGAGCCACCCAGATGATCAGCGCGCAGCGCAGAGAACACAGCAATAACAGCTTTCATTTCAATTGCCGTGTTCCCGCCGCTCAACATCATATACAGCCTCGCCCCCTGGCCGGGGAACTTTGATTGACAGATCATCCATCACCAGGATTGGACGGGTGATCTGTTTATCAAAGTCCCGGGACCAGGAGGAGGGGCTGTATCTGACAGCGAGCGGCGGGGAACACAGCAATTGAAATGAAAACTGTTATCGCTGTGTTCCCTGCGTGAGCTGCGCTCTAAACATCCGGGCGGCTCTCTCTCTCTTCCCCTCCACGATCGCTGGGAGAAGGACTCCCATTTCACCGGTGCTCCCCCTGATCCCATGAGGGGGAGGCGGGGCTTTGAGTAATTTGTGGGGCCCTATGCAGCTTGCGTAGTGAGAGTATAGGGCGGATCGGCTCCATCTCACAGAATGAATATGATGAGTATCCAAACATACAAATAAATAAATGTAAATAAAAGTCCAACTAAAGCCCAATGGTAGGAGTCGGTTCATAGAAAGGTAAAAATGTCATAGGGATAACTTGATAGAAGAAAAAACTGATAAAACATCTATCCAAACATCGACTGTTAAATTTATGAATTGGCCGCTCACCTCCAACAATGACCCAAGGGTCAAACAAGGCTCATCAGATAGTCAGATAAGGAATCCTGCTGATGGATCTGTAAAGGCATCCAGGTTCCAGGCGAAGATGAAGAACTACGTCCAAAACTTGGCATCAAAACATCTTGGATAATTCCATATATAGAAGAAGCAGCTCTCTCCAAGGAATGACGCATCTTTTATAAATGGCGCTTAAAGGAAACAAAGAACAGCCGTAGTGCAATATTGCCAAATGAAAAGTAAATTTATTTAGTAAAAGAAGCTTCTTACATCAAGTAAGGGTAAAATAACGCAGTCAAAAGCAATGGGAGTAGTGACACACTCGCCTCCTCACCGCACTTCTGTAAAACACCACCGGAACCAATGTCACAAGGCTCCACCCGACTAGTTGCGTCACTGGTCACGTGACTTCCTCAATATTTCACCTTTATTGATGTGCACTGATGGGCAAAGCAACAGTGTAAAAAAAAAATGTAATTAATAATTCAACAAAACATTTAAAATGGCCCTGTCCCACCCCCCCCCCCCGAGCTAGCCCACAAAGCCGAACGTATGCGTTGGTCCCAAACGCACGCAAACCACGATTATCCCACACGTGTGAGGTACCGCCACAAACGTTGGATCGTGGGCAGTAATTCTAGCACCAGATCTCTTGTACACATCTAAAGTAGTAACCTGTAAAGGCTTTTAAAACATTGCCTATGGATAGTTAAATTGATGTCGTTTGTCGCCATTGTGCAGGCGTGAGCAATTATTAAAACGTGTGACATGTTTGGTTTCTATTTACTCGGCCTGACATCATATTTTATGTTTTACATAAACTTGGGTTATGTGTTGTCTTTTTTTGCATTAAAATGTTAGAAAAAAAATATCGGTATATGCCGGCGCAGTATTCAAACTCGACGCGGGAAAGCGGGTATCGGTGTATATCGCGATATATCGCGTATATCGCGCACACACGATTTTGCCCTGATTTTCAGGGCAAAATAGTGCACGGCATACGCCGATAAATACGGTACCAGAAAATGCCCAGTCTTCAAGAGAAGAGAAACTACAGTCTGCTCACATCATTTGTAATAAAAACATCTTTGCCATTCTGAAGCTTCCCTTCAACCACTTAGCATATTATTTTATATATACTGTGATTCTGTACTTGCCAAACATGCCGCAGAAATCTCCCTCCACTCAGTCTGACTGCAGCCATTTTAACTGTGGACAGCTGATGCTGCTTCCTGTTCACTTCCTGGATTTACACAGACACACAGAGGCACACCTACAGCTCTCATTGGCCCTCTTATGACTCACCCCCCCTCCCTTCCTGGCAAACTCTCACAAGAGTGAGAGAGAGATCTGTGCATGATGTCATAAGCCTAAGCTAATGACCAGACAATAAGTAGGAAGTTTTAAAACCCCACTGAAGGGGTTAAGCGTGTCCTAGGGAGTGATTCTAACTGTGTGGGGGCTGGGCTACGAGTGACATGATAGAGATCACTGCTCCGGATGACAAGGAGCAGTAGATCTCTGTCCTGTCACTAGGCAGAACAGGAAAATGCCTTGTTTACATAGGTATCTCCCGGTTCTGCAGCTCCGTGAGACGATCGCGGGACACCGGTGGACATCGAGTCCGTGGGCATGGTCACGGAGCTCGTACAGGTACGTTGCTTTGCCTTCCCGTTCCATTCTGCCAACGTAGGCAGTCGGCAAGTGGTTAACAAAGGCTTGGAGGCATGACTGCTGAGAAGCTTAACTTCCACTTTATTCAACCATAACAAAACCTCCCCCCCCCCATTAATTACACACAGACCATTTAAAGTTGGAAGTGGGCAAGGCCACAGCTTTATTGATACATATTGGTATAACAAACTTCAAATCCAAAACCATGCCAGTCACGATTACACCGTGAGCATCTCTAAACAAACTGGCCCAGATTCAGATACATTATCGTATCTATCTGCGGGCGTAGCGTATCTCAGATACACTACGCCGCCGTAACTTAGGGCGCAAGTTTCGTATTCAGAAAGAACTTACGCCCTAAGTTACGGCGGCGTAGTGTAAATGTGTCAGCGTAAGCCCGCCTAATTCAAATGTGGATGATGTGGGCGTGTTTTATTTAAATTACTTGTGACCCTACGTAATTGACGTTTCTTACGAACGGCGCATGCGCCGTCCGTGAACGTTTCCAAGTGCGCATGCTCCAAATTACGCCGCAAACTGTCAATGCTTTCGACGTGAACAGAACTTACGTACAGCCCTATTCGCGAACGACTTACGCAAACGACGTAAAATACGACGCTGTTCGTACGTTTCCGACGTCCATACCTAACATGACTTACCCCTGCTTTATGAGGGGTAACTTTATGCCGGAAAAAGCCTTACGTAAACAACGTAAAAAAATGCGCCGGGCGGACGTACGTTTCTGAATCGGCGTGTCTACCTAATTTGCATATTCGACGCGGAAGTCTAGGGAAGCGCCCCTATCGGTCAGCGTAAATATTGCACCCTAAGATACGACGGCGTAGGAGACTTACGCCGCTCGTATCTAGGCAACATTGAGGCGTATCTGATTCTATGAATCAGACGCCGAGATGCGACGGCCCGCACTCAGAGTTACAAAAGGCGTATCTGGAGATACGCCATCGTAACTGCTTTCTGAATCCGGGCCACTGTCTAGTCTAAGAGGCCTGTCTCCGCCATCAGTGCGAGACAGGCATTAAACTGACCCTGTAATTCAACGGGGGGGCTTAGCCCAAAAAGAAATGCCAATTGCTGGCCAGGTAAAACCACCAAAGAAGATGTAACGAAACAACAACACAATGGGCGGGTGGGTGGTCAACTCTTGTGACGTCAATTCTTCGGAAGTAGTGGGACGTGCCTCTGCGTAGCTATTTCAAGAGTTCTGACTCCACCCCCTCACCTCGTGCCATCATAGCCAATCCCAGCGGAGCCACTCTGACTCCCTCCTTATGTTGACGCCCCGCCTGGTTGCCAAGCATCCAGCAGTCAAGACTCCCTCGCTTTAGTGCAGGGCGGGTCAAGGGGCCTTCATTCTTAAATATTCTGAGACAACTGGACAACTTTATCCGCTTAACCGTTTAACGCCCGTCGCATGTACATGTACGTCCACAGAATGGCACGTACAGGCATATGGGCGTACATGTACGTCCCCGCCTTTCCGCGGGTCTGGTACATGCGGTACATGCGGCGGTTGGTAACCCGCGGGGAGCGATCCGGGACGACGACGCGGCTATTCGTTTATAGCCGCCCCATCGCGATCGCTCCCTAGAGCTGAAGAACGGGGAGAGCCGTATGTAAACACGGCTTTCCCGTGCTTCACTGTGGCGGCTGCATCGTTTCGTGTGATCCCTTTTATAGGGAGACTCGATCGATGATGTCAGTCCTACAGCCACACCCCCCATCAGTTGTAAACACACACTAGGTGCACCCTAACTCCTACAGCGCCCCCTGTGGTTAACTCCCAAACTGCAACTGTCATTTTCACAATAAACAATGCAATTTAAATGCATTTTTTGCTGTGAAAATGACAATGGTCCCAAAAATGTGTCAAAATTGTCCGAAGTGTCCGCCATAATGTCGCAGTCACGAAAAAAATCACTGATCGCCGCCATTAGTAGTAAAAAAATTTTTTTTATAAAAATGCAATAAAACTATCCCCTATTTTGTAAACGCTATGCATTTTGCGCAAACCAATCGATAAACGCTTATTGCGATTTTTTTTACCAAAAATAGGTAGAAGAATACGTATCGGCCTAAACTTTTATATATGTTTTTGGGGGATATTTATTATAGCAAAAAGTAAAAAATATAGAATTTTTTTCAAAATTGTCGCTCTATTTTTGTTTATAGCGCAAAAAATAAAAAACGCAGAGGTGATTAAATACCACCAAAAGAAAGCTCTATTTGTGGGGAAAAAAAGGACGCCAATTTTGTTTGGGAGCCACGTCGCACGACCGCGCAATTGTCTGTTAAAGCGACGCAGTGCCGAATCGCAAAACCTGGCCTGGGCATTTAGCAACAAAATGGTCCGGGGCTTAAGTGGTTAACCAGTTAAGCCCCGGACCAATATGCAGCCTAAAGACCCAAGGTGTTTTTACAGTTCGGGACTGCGTCGCTTTAACAGACAATTGCGCGGTCGTGCGACGTGGCTCCCAAACAAAATTGGCGTCCCTTTTCCCCCCACAAATAGAGCTTTCTTTTGGTGGTATTTGATCACATCTGCGGTTTTTAGTTTTTGCGCTATAAACAAAAATAGAGCGACAATTTTGAAAAAAATTCAATATTTTTTACTTTTTGCTGTAATAAATATCCCCCAAAAACATATATAAAAACATTTTTTTTCCTCAGTTTAGGCCGATTTTTTACTAAAAATTTCTACCTATTTTTAGTAAAAAAAATCGCAATAAGCGTTTATCGATTGGTTTGCGCAAAATTTATAGTGTTTACAAAATAGGGGATAGTTTTATTGCATTTTTATAAATTTTTTTTTTTTTACTACTAATGGCGGCGATCAGCAATTTTTTTCGTGACTGCGACATTATGGCGGACACTTCGGACAATTTTGACACATTTTTGGGACCATTGGCATTTTCACAGCAAAAAGTGCATTTAAATTGCATTCTTTATTGTGAAAATGACAGTTGCAGTTTGGGAGTTAACCACAGGGGGCGCTGTAGGAGTTAGGGTGCACCTAGTGTGTGTTTACTACTGTAGGGGGGTGTGGCTGTAGGAATGACGTCATCGATCGTGTCTTCCCTATAAAGGGAATGACGCGATCGATGCGCCGCCATAGTGAAGCACGGGGAAGCCGTGTTTACATACGGCTCTCCCCGTTCTTCAGCTCCGGGGAGCGATCGCGACGGAGCGGCTATAAACAAATAGCCGCGCCGTGGTCCCGGATCGCTCCCCGAGCGGACCCGACCTCCGCATGTAGCGGGGGGGGGTCCCGATCGGACCCCCCACCCGCTAATAGGCAAGGACGTACGTGTATGCCCATGTGCCTGTACGTGCCATATTGTGTACGTATATGTACATGCGGGGGTCGGGAACTGGTTAAGGACCACCCACGGTATATATACGTTGGCAGAATGGCATGGACAGGCATAATCACGTACCTGTACATGGCCGCCTTCCCTGTGAGTCGGACCACGGGTCCCGCAAACTCGATCGTCTCACGGAGGTATAGAGCGGGGAGATGCTTGTGTAAACAAGCATCTCCTTGCTCTGCCTAATGAGAATGACACTGATCTCGGCTCCGTTTACTCGGAGCGGAGATCGGCGTCATGTGACACAGAGCCCATCCCCCCTACAGTAAGAATCAGTATGCTAGGCTAGGCACACTTAACCCCTACAGTGCCACCTAGTGGTTAACCCCTTCACTGTCAGTGTCATTTTCACAGTAACCAGTGCATTTTTATAGCACTGATCGCTGTGAAAATGACAATGGTCCCAAAAATGTGTCAAAAGTGTCCGATGTGTCCGCCATAATGTCGCAGTCACGAAAAAAAAAAAAGTGATCACCGACAATTACTAGTAAAAAAAAGTACAAAACATAAAAATTAATACATTAATAACAATGAATACAAAAATAATAATTAATACAAATTTATAATTAAAAAACGATCCCCTATTTTGTAAACTCTATAGCTTTTGCGCTAACCAATCAATAAACGCTTATTGCGATTTATTTTTTTACCAAAAATATGAAGAAGAATACGTATCGGCCTAAACTGAGGGAATTTTTTTTTTTTTATATATTTTTGGGGGATATTTATTTTAGCAAAAAGTAAACAATATTGAATTTTTTTCAAAATTGTCGCTATTTTTTTGTTTATAGCGCACAAAATAAAAACCACAGAGATAATCAAATACCACCAAAAGAAAGATCTATTTGTGGGAAAAAAAGGACGTCAATTTTGTTTGGAAGCAGGGCCGGCCTTTGGGGTCTGCGAGCTGTGCGGCCGCACAGGGCGCCATGGGCAACAGGGGCGCCGTGCAACCACCCAGAGGCGTACTAAGGGGGGGCGAGTCGCCCCCGGGTACCACACACTGGGGGGGTGTCAGACCGGCACCCCCCTCCGCGATTGTATTACACCCGCGGTGGAATTTTTTTCCTCTTTTGTGTATGTTTAGGTGACCAGGGGGCGAGGGGTGAAGATGGGGGGGGGGGGCACCAGAGGATTAGCTCGCACAGGGCGCCTGAACACCTAAGGCCAGCCCTGTTTGGAAGCCACGTCGCATGTTCGCGCAATTGTCAGTTAAAGGGACGCAGTGCCGAATCGCAAAAAGTGGCCTGGTCTTTGACCACCCAAATGGTCCGGGGCTGAAGTGGTTAAATAAAAAAAAAAATCTAATATGCAATTTCCCTATCAAAGTCACTACGCAATTTAAAGGCAAAATCCCAAAGTTCTCTGATGTCTTTTAGTGCAGAATGTATTTTTTTTTTAACATTGGGTAACTTATAATTGCTGCTGTTTCTTCCTGTCGAGTTCACCTTTATCATCACGCTTTTTTTTACGGCTTGGTGATAAACAAAATGTATGACTGTGAGGCTCTAATGATTCCTTCTTCTAATGAAATAACCGATAAGAGATAGCTTGTAAGTATTCCCAGAATATTGCCATATTTAATGCACGACGTGGTAATTACGCTGTCTAAGTAATCACTCGCCGTGAATGTATATAATGATTCGTGATTAATCTGCTAGCGCAGTCATGAAAAGGCGCTGTGACTGGTTTGTCCTATGAATCTCAGGAATGTAATCATAACAAAATCTTGTTCTGTGTTCCAAGACATGGAAGTGCCGTGCAGATTAGGAAATGATGGGAGAAGGAATATATTATCAGAACCAGAAGGCACTCTCTCATAGTATCGCCCTACAACATATTGACATTTGACACCTTCTCCCCCATTTGTAAAGCATAGCTCCTGGCAAACGGCTAAATACGTGTGAGCTGTCATACTAAGAAAAGATTTGTAATTATTTTTGGTCAGTTTTATGATCCAGGCACCCCTGCCAGACAAAACAACCCTGTCCCCGATCAAGTAGAAGAGAATGTGCCATGGGCCACACACTGATGCTATCACTAGCTTTAATATAATAAGTAGAGGATTCACAACATATAGTCTTGCCTTAAAGTGATTGGAAAGGTATGTTTTTTTTTTCTTATAATAACAAGTAGTGTTGAGCAGTAATACGCCATATTCGATTTCGCGATATATCACGAATATATAGCCGAATATTCGAGAAATATTCGCTAAATTCGAATATTCGTGATATTTTATCGAAATGAAATGTTTGCGAAATTTCGCTATTGCGAATGCGAAAATAATTGCGAAATTTCGACAACTGCGGTAGGAGCACTCTGATTGGCTCAGAATATTCGTGATATTTTATCGAAATTTCGCAAAATGCGAATGCGATATTTATTGCGGAATTTCGACAACTGCGGTAGGAGCCCTCTGATTGGCTCAGAATATTCGTGATATTTTATCGAAATTTCGCAAAATGCGAATGCGATATTTATTGCGGAATTTCGACAACTGCGGTAGGAGCATTCTGATTGGCTCAGAATATTCGTGATATTTTATCGAAATTTTGCAAAATGCGAATGCGATATTTATTGCGGAATTTCGACAACTGCGGTAGGAGCCCTCTGATTGTCTCAGAATATTCGTGATATTTTATCGAAATTTCGCAAAATGCGAATGTGATATTTATTGCGGAATTTCGACAACTGTGATAGGAGAACTCTCATTGGCTCTGATGCAAAAGAAGGGCGGAGAAAATAATTGCGCAATATTCCTATTGCCGAATATTCGCATTGCGATTTTTCGGCAATATAAAATAATCGCTTCAGCTACTCGGCCCAAGGTCTCTAATCACACCAGCAATGCTTTTAGACGTCGATGGAGATCACTAGGATGTGATCTGTTCTAAAAATAAAATTGAAAAAATCCGAATATTCGGAATAGCGAATATTGACCGCGAAATTCGAGATATTCGCGAATACTCGAATATGCCATATTCGAGCCGAATATTCGCAATACGAATATTCGTGAGCAACACTAATAACAAGCATGTCATACTTACCCGTTCTGTGCAATGGTTTTGCACAGAGCAGCCCCGATCCTCCTTTTCTGGGGTCCCCTGGCTCCTCCTCATCGAGTGCCCCCATGGAGAGCCACATTCCATTGGGGCAGTCATGCGGGCGCGCTCCTGAGTCCTGCTGCTGCGTCCATTGACACAGACAGCAGGACTCGGCCCCACCCCCAACTCCCGTGCCACTGGATTTGATTGACAGCAGTGGGAGCAAATGGCTCCTGCTGCTATCAATCTAGCCAATGAGGACCCGAGACAGCGGCTGGAGCTGTTTGGCTCTGTCAGGAAGGGCACGCCAGCAATCAAGATGGAGACTATGGGTGTTCCTCTGTTCCGCATGTCCCACTAAGAAGAACTGCGTGGGCACCTTTGCGCACACGGGCACGCTTGTGCACTAGTGTCACACGAAATGCCAACAATGCTGTGCATGGGCACGCACGCGCGCCCAGTGACGTTGTGGCATTAATAGACTATATAAACTGCATTACTTCCTTGGATCGGTGCTGTCCGGTTTACAGCATTACCTGAGACCCCTGATTGTTGTGTGCCTGTATCCTGCTCCAGCTGACATACCTGGGTTTCTCCTGACCATCCCTGCTTATCTGCCTGCATCTGACCTCGGCCTGTGTTGACTACGTTGCTGCCTGCTCCCCCTGCTACCTTGCTACCAGCCTGTTGCCAAACCTGCCTGTACCTGAGACCACGTTCCTGCCTGCTCCTCCTGCTACCTTGCCGCCAGCCTGTTGCCGAACCTGTTTGTACCTGACCCTGCTCCAGTGTTCACCTGCTTTGGACTTGTGTGCCTACTCTTCCAGTCCATCTGCCCGCACCTACCTGAGCTTCAGCCCCCAGTCTGACGGTTGTTCCAGGGTCCCTTCCAGTTCCTGCTTCAGTTCCGGTCCAGCTCGTCAGCCAGCAACCTTGCCAGGCTCTCGTGCGACTCTGCACTCCCGCGCCTCCTGTTTTCCCTACGAGGGGCCCCGGGTCAGAGGTGTAAGAGAGGCATACCAGACTCGTCCACCAGGTACGTGACAGGCTAATTCTCATCGCTAGAATGATCGGGTTCAGGTAAGTAAAATGGGGGGCTCTGGAGGGCAGCTGCAGAACAGACGGTTTTTCACCTTAATGCATAGAATGCATTAAAGGGGTTGTAAAGCTTTGTGTTTTTTCACCTTAATGCATCCTATGTATTAAGGTGAAAAAAAAAACCTTGCACTCTCCGGCCCCCCGAGCCCCAGTTTTACTTACCTGAGCCCTGAATCTCCATGGGCGCGATCCCACGTTGCTTTCCCCCAGCTCTTGTGGGCTCTTCATTGGATGATTGATAGCATCGCAGTCATTGGCTCCCGCTGCTGTCAATCAAATCAATGACGCGGCGGCACGCCGGGGGCGGGACCGAGTCTATCACACAGGAGCGCGCCCGCAAGCTAACCCCCTTGGGAATTTTTTTTCCCTTGGGAAAAATTAAACCTTTACACCCCTTTAAGTTAAAAAAAAAATTAGACTTCACAACTCCTTTAATCACAGAGGCCTGTCCAACAATTCTTACATTTTTTTTTAAAACCAATTGAGTAGTAGAAATAGTAGTAGAAGAAAATGTGTCACGTGATTCGTTAGTGTTACAAAGTCAAAGGTGTTAATATGGAAATATTAATATACTTTTCCTCTATCAGTGCTGGTGAAAGATGGTCTTCATGTGCCAACTCGCCAGGCTGAGCTTCATCAGGGCTCATGAGACTAATAGCACTTATCTAAGAAGAAAGGATAACATTTAACCACTAGAGGGCCGCGCTATAGACGAAAGACGTCCACAGCGCGGCTCTCAAGTGCCGAGTGGACGTCTTTAGACGTCCTGTTGTTGTGATTCCCCGTGCGCGCCGCTGGGGGCGCGCAGCGGGAAAACAACGTGCCCGGCGCATCGCTCGGGAGCCGATGCGAGTGCCTGGCGGCCGCGATGTCCGCCAGACACCCGCGATCGTCGGTGAGACAGCAGGACGTGGATCTCTGTGTGTAATGATGGGGTGTAAACACAGAGCTCCACGTGCTGTCAGGGAGAGAGGAGACCGATCTGTGTCCCTTTACATAGGGACACAGCATCGGTCACCTCCCCCAGTCACCCCCCCTCCCCCCACACAGTAAGAACACAATGAGGGAATACATTTAACCCCTTCCTCACCCCCTAGTGTTAACCCCTTCACTGCCAGTCACATTTATACAGTAATTAGTGCGTTTTTATAGCACTGATCGCTGTATAAATGTGAATGGTCCCAAAATTGTGTCAAAAGTGTCCGATACGTCCGCCGCAATATCGCAGGCCTGACAAAAAATCACAAATCGCAGCAATTACTAGTAAGAAAAAAAAAATCATAAATCTATCCCCTATTTTGTAGGCGCTATAACTTTTGCGCAAACCAATCAATATACGCCTATTGCGATTTTTTTAACAAAAATATGTAGAAGAATACGTATCGGCCTAAACCTAGGGAAATTTTTATTTTTTTAAAAAAAATTGGGATATTATTATAACAAAAAGTAAAAAATATTGTGTTTTTTTTCAAAATTTTCTGTTTTTTTATGTTTATAGCGCAAAAAAATTAAACCGCAGAGGTGATCAAATACCACCAAAAGAAAGCTCTATTTGTGGGAAAAAATGATAAAAATATAATTTGGGTACAGTGTTGTATGACCGCGCAATTGTCATTCAAAATGCGTCAGCGCTGAAAGCTGAAAATTGGTCTGGGCACGAAGGGGGTTTAAAGCGGGAGTTCACCCATTTATTAAATTTTTTTTTTCTTCCCCTAGATTCCTGCTCGTTCGGTCTAGGGGAATCGGCTATTTGTATTAAAATATGAGCAGTACTTACCCGTTTTCGAGCTGCATCTTCTTCCGTCGCTTCCAGGTATGGGTCTTCGGGAGCGGGCGTTCCTTCTTGATTGACAGGCTTCCGAGAGGCTTCCGACGGTCGCATCCATCGCGTCACTCGTAGCCGAAAGAAGCCGAACGTCGGTGCGGCTCTATACTGCGCCTGCGCACCGACGTTCGGCTTCTTTCGGAAAATCGTGACGCGATGGATGCGACCGTCAGAAGCCTCTCGGAAGACTGTCAATCAAGAAGGAACGCCCATTCCCGCAGCCCATACCCGGAAGCGACGGAGAGGATGCATCTCGTAAACGGTAAGTACTGCACATATTTTAAACAAATAGCCGATTCCCCTAGAGAAAACGAGCAGGAATCTAAGGGGAAAATGTGCCCTCTAAGGGTGAACCCCCGCTTTAAGTGCCCAGTAATGAAGTGGTTAAAGAGGAAGTAAACCCTGATGGGATTTACTTCCTCTTTATTTCCCTGCATAGTAGCCCATCATGTGTCTCTTACCTGAAAACAAAGCCTGCAATGTCACTGCTGTCCCCACTGGCTGTAAGCGTCCATCTTCAGCCCTCTTCCCTCCAGGGCCACGGACTCTGGCTCTGTGACTGGCCGGAGTCGCGTGACCTCACTCCAGCGCATGCGCGTGGGAGCCACCAGTCACGGCATGAGCCCTTTAGAAAGGGCACGATTGTGTGCGTTGGTATATTGTAAATATTTCCAGCACCTACAGGTAAGCCTAAATATAGGCTTACTTTTAGATGAAAGTGGTTGTATGGAGTTAACAACCACTTTAAACAATATCTCTAACTAGTGGCTGTTGGGGGTCGGGCGGGCAGCAGACATACCTGACCACAGACCCACTCCCATCGCTCCAGCCCGCAACTAGACAACACTGTCCAGCCCCCCCCCTGGTTGCCAGCTCGCCCTCTCGTCCACCAGCCCTCCTTCAGCCCTGCACTTACCCCAAGAAGGTCACAGCTGTGACGGTAGCTTGCCCCCTCCATCTCCTGTGTCCTGGCCATCGCTTCTCCTCCCTGACAATCGGGTCTTCAGACTCCCAGCCAATGGGGTCTTAGGACCCGCCTCCTAATTAGTCAGAAGGAGAAACGGGAAGACATTAGTGAATATTCTCTAATGTAACATATCAGGGTGGGCTCAGGGCACAGTGCTCTGCACCCAGAGCCCACCCTTTTTTAAAGCCAATAAGAGCCCCAGGCTCTAATCTTGTGCTTCTAATAAAGAAAAAAAATCGATAGAAATCCATTTGTCCGGCGCCCTACATGTAGAATAGGGAGCCGGGTGCATGAATTGGGGAGGCCCGTGCGTCCCTAATGGTAGGGCCACCACTGTCTCTAACCATATATTTCATCAGTATGTTGGATGTGCGTGCCAGCCCACACATGCGCAATAGTGCTAACCGCATCTTCCGGGCCTAAGTAATCGGCACCACCTGGCCAGCCCGTGCATTTGCTATTATGCAGGCTGTGCCTATTAATGCCGTCATGCTGGGCGCCCATTGGGGTGACAGATGCCAGGGGATGGGAGCATTTAGGAGGCAGCAGTGTGGACCACGCTGCTGCACCACTGGGCCACCTGGACACCTGTACAAATTTCTTTCTTTCTTTCTTTTTCTAAATATACACACTACGGATGATGGCCTGGAGTGCCACAATAATACTATGAGTATTCATCATGATGCTCATTGGGCCGAGCAGCCACGTGACCATGCTGACCAATGAGAAGCGCGTGTCAGGCTTCTTCTTCTTCCGGTAAGGCTTCCCAGAAGAAATAAGAACTACTCATTGTCAGAATGGTCACATGTTCATGCTGACCAATGAGTGGTTGCCTTTGCTAGTTTTATGATGGATACTTACTGGCTGTGTATTGCCGTGTACTACGTGTACAGAGCACTACATCGGCAGTGTGGGACATCACAGCTGCAATGTGGAAGTGTGGCCAGGATATTTGGAGTCAGTCATTCTCTCCTGCTTGAGCTCAATACTAGTAACAGGCACTCAAAAATGTGTCATAGCAGTACACCAAAGAAGATGTATGATAGTTATCAGCTCTGAAAATTCAATCCAATAACAGCACACACATTTGCACTTATATAACAAACTGAAAGTAGGGATTCATATGTTTACAAATGTACATTCTTGACTGATTGGTTTCCTCTGTTTCTTATATACAGTGGATAACCTTAAATTAGGATTCAAAACATTAGATTAAGTTTACTCCATCCCCAACCATGACTAGTGGTCACCCTCCTGGTGGTGGTGGTAAAAAGTGGTGGTCAACTTATGTCCAAGGATTTTGGTCCTGGAGAACTGGCCAAGAGTCTCTGGTTCAGCTTGGGGTGTCCACCAGAAAAGAAAAAGAGGGAGGGGGGAGAGCCCTTACAGTGTAGTTAAATTTGCTCAAAATGTGGTTCAACAATGGGGAGAAAAAAATGACTTCCAGCTGTTGAAGCTACAGCCACCCCAGGGGTGGGAACATGCAACCTTCCAAGTATGTGAGTGGAGAAAAGCCTGTCCTCAGGCAGGATGAAGGTGATAACTTTGATGCCATGGGGGTGCCAATCCTAGGTCCTCTGTGGGGTTCTCAGGTGGGTGGGTGAAATCAGTGGGTTCCAAAGGAGTCTATCAAAAAAGCCTGTTGGGGATCTGGTCACCCATTGTCATATACTGTATCTAAAGTTTAATGAACATCAAACTTCTTTATTTCACTAAAAAAGTGTAATGTCATGAGGTCTTCTTCAGGTTTGGCCGGATGAATAGAAGCCGAACCTGATGACATCATGACACTGCACTTAACAGGAAGTGGCAATGTGAAGTCATGGTGAAATCCACAAATTTGATTTTCATTAAACCAGAAGACGCTGACCTATTCTTACACAATGGTTGCATCTACCATTCAGACCAATGATGGGCTTTTTTGTAAACTCCTTTTTGGACTCACGGATCCCCTCAGTATGTCACTAGCCAATAGGGATGAGCTTCGAACTCATGTTCGACTCGAACATTGCCTGTTCGGCGAACAACGAACAATTAGGGGTGTTCAGGGGGGGGGCAGGATCTGGGGGTCCCCTTTGTTAAAGGGGTCTTCCAGATTCTGATAAGCCCCCCGCCCGCAGACCCCCACAACCACTGGGCAAGGGTTGTGGGGATGAGGCCCTTGTCCTCATCAACATGGAAACATCCTCCCCATGTTGAGTGCATGTGGCCTGGTACGGTTCAGGAGAGGGGGGGCGCACTCTGCCCCCCCTCTTTTCTGCGGCCGTCCAGGTTAACGTGCTCGGATAAGGGGTCTGGTGTGAATTTTTGGGGGAACTCCACGCCATTTTTTTTTTTTAATTTGGGGTGGAGCTCCCCTTAAAATCCACACCAGACCTGAAGGGTCTTGAATGGATATTTAGGGGAAACCCCACATCATTTTTTTTTTAAATTGACGGCGGGATTCCCCTTAATATCCATTCCAGACCTGAAGGATTTTTTTTTATGAATGAATTCTCTCTGAATTGCCAGAGCCGACAATTCATTATAGCCGCAAGTCCTGTTTTAAAATACTTTTTTTCCTTTCAGAAATGACACTTTGTGCAGGGACATGCGCTATTTCACATGCTAACTTTACCCCCCCCCCCCCCCCCCCCAGGTACGAAATTTAAAGTAATGTCTCACTTTTATTGTTTCACTTTTAGCATTATTAAATTCACTGCCCCCGAAAAAACGGCCGTTTTTAAAACTTTTTTTTGCATTGATACATGTTTCCTGGGACAGGACCCGGGTCCCCAAACACTTTTTAGGACAATAACTTGCATATTAGCCTTTAAAATTAGCACTTTAGATTTCAAACGTTCGAGTCCCATAGACTTTAGCAGGGTTCTAAAGTTCACACAAACATTTGGTGTGTTCGCAAGTTCTGGTGCGAACCGAACAGGGGGGTGTTCGGTTTAGGGTGACCACATTTCCAAACTGCCATTCAGGGACACACCCCCTCTCTCACCTTCCCCAAAAAAGATGAGGGGGGCGGGGGGAAATGTAGTCTCGGGGGTTGATGGGGAATTTGGCAGCGGGTTATTTTTCAGGTGAATGTGCCACTTGCCACCAGATGCAGTGCCCTTGCCACCCATAGCGTGCCACCAGATGCAGTGCTTCTGCCACTCCCTCTGCATGAGCCATGTGCATTTAAGGAAAGGAGTGGCATCACTATCTGGAGAGTGAAGATCACACCAGTCCCTGCTGCTTGCCGCTGGATGCCGGAAAAGGAGGAGGTGGGTGGGGACAGCAGTGCTAGGCGCAGGCCTCGCTCCCAGTCTCACTGTCTGAGAGTAAATTGTCACTGGTTGCAAGATTCCAGGCAGCACTGGCCCCAGCAACCAGTTCCGGAAATGTAGTTATCAGTTAGTATGGGGTGGCTGTGTCCTCCATTTCATTCCGGGACATTGTATTGTCCCGGAATGAAGTTGCCCGGGACCCAGGACAGGCATGTCAATTGCGGGACAGTCCCGGGCAATCCGGGACACGTGGGCACCCTAGTTCGGTTCATCCCTACTAGCCAAGTGGCTTAGGATCCCATGTTTGGTGGGCCTCAGGCAATCTGTTAAATTTATGAAGCCCTAACTTGCAACCATGCTAAGTCGCAAGGCCTTTTTTAAGGGATTGAACTCCAGGCATGTGGGCCAGACACAGAGCAGGGCTATGAGAGAAGACGGTCTAGGGTTTTTCCATTGTTCACAGGTACACCCGGAGCGGAACAGATTCTTCACTTTACTTTGGGTGTCTTGTTTACTGTAGGGCCTATGCCTGCACGATTCAGCCACTAATGGCAGCTAATGTGCACCTAAATGTATATGATTTTGGTTCTATCACCTTGATCGTGGCTGTAGTAGAGTAAAGAAAACATTGCACCCATGTAGTTTGCATTGTGCAGCTGTCATCGTGTTACGCTGGGCCTGCTTCCTTCAGACAGGTGCATTCATTAAAGTTCATTTAGTTGAGCTCTAAAAATAAAATCTCAGAAGACACATCTGATGATGATATAATTACTGTGTGAAGTTCAGGGAAATTAGAGAAATTATTCACCCCTTGTGAAAAAATAGATAACAAGCAAAAATGAAAGAGTTTATTCTAATCAGTCATCTTTAGAACATGTTTATCACAAGGCAGAGAAGCCTCTCATGTTTCCAACTCTGTGTACAAACTGCTTTAAAAAGGCCCCGCGCATCATTAATAAACATAGCGATGTGAAAGGGAGAAGATAGTAGGTTTAGTGGTACTATTGTTTAATGGGTGAGAAGCTATTTTTCTCCTGGTTATTTATAATGAAAGTGCAATGCAGTGCCATTGGGCACACACTCTTAGCTATTATCTCCGTATTTATATAATTTTTTTTACATTACACTTTTGCTGCCTCTTCCATATTTTTTGTTCTTTATTTATATAGAAAGATGCATCAATTAGCCACTAGGGGGAGCTGCAAACGCTGCAAAGTAGACAAGCAGAGGAAAAAAGATTAGCTACTAGGGGCCATATTCTGAGTAGAGTTACGACGGAGTATCTCAGGAAACTCTGTCGTATCTCTGTTTTTTGACCCGCGTATCTATGCGAGTGATTCTTAGAATCATTTTCGCATAGATACGCTGAAGATCCGACATGTGTAAGTCACTTACACTGTCGGATCTTAAATGTAATTCGCCGCCGGCCATTAGGTGGCGTTTACGTTCAGGTCTCAATTGTTTATGCAAATGAGCCTAATACGCCGATTCCCGAACGAATTCGCGTTGCGTAACCGTCGCTTACGTCGTTTGCGTAAGCGTAAGGTTACCCCTGCTATATGAGGGGTAACCTTACGCCAGTCCCACATATGCCATGTTAAGTATGGCGTCGGGTCCGCGTCGTCTTTTCCCGTCGGGTATGTCGTTTTCCTAAGTCGTTCTTGAATACGACTTTACGTCAATGACGCACACGTCGGCGTCATTGACGTTTTCTGCCGAGAACTGGAGCATGTGCACTGGGCTATTTTTAGCCCGGCGCATGCGCAGTTCGATCGAAACGGGGGCGCACTTAATTTAAATATAAGCCGCCCCCTTTGAAATACGCGGGGATACGCCGGGCCTTTTACACTACGCCTCCGCAAACTACGGAGCAAGTGCTTGAGGAATACGGCACTTGCTCCAGTAAGTTGCGGCGGCGTAGTGTAAATGGCTTACGCGAGGCCGCCGCAGAATATTGGAGAATCTGGCCCTAGAACTACAGGTAGGCATTCTGTAGCTGATTATTTCTCTATTCGACTCCATTCACACCTAAGCATACTGGAATCACGGGCAGAATATATTGCAGCTTATTAATCTTTAATTTTGGTGGATGCATTTGGTTTATTTTTTTCCTTTATTTTCACCTGGTGACTTTGCTAGTAAGACATGTGGCCAGGTTCAGATATGTGTTCCTGAGGGTACTTTCCTGGGGTCCGGTGCATGTCTGTACAGATTCAGGTCCGAATTTTTGTCTGAATTGGTGCACAGTCATGTTGGAAGAGGAAGGAGCCATCCCCAAACTGTTCCCACAAAGTTGGGAGCATGAAATTGTCCAAAATGTCTTGATATGCTGATGCCTTAAAGGAGTTCTCTGAGCTAAAACTTTTAACCCTCGCTGTGCCCGGGCTGTAAAACTATACAAAATAAACCTTCACTTACCTGCCTACGATCCCCCGTTGTTCCGATATCGCCGTCCCGTTCTCCGGTCCCGGTCTCTTCCACTTCCTGGGGGTCGGTGACTCACAGTGCGCTCAGCCTATCAGCGGCCGCAGCAATGTCCGCTGATAGGCTGAGCGCACTGTGAGTCACCGACCCCCAGGAAGTGGAAGAGACCGGGACCGGAGAACGGGACGGCGATATCTGAACAACGGGGGATCGTAGGCAGGTAAGTGAAGGTTTATTTTGTATAGTTTTACAGCCCGGGCACAGCGGGGGTTAAAAGTTTTAGCTCAGAGAACTCCTTTAAGAGTTCCCTTCACTGGAACTAAGGGGCCAAGCCCAATCTCTTAAAAAAGACACCACAATATAATTCACTTTCCTCCAATGATTTGGACCAGGGCACAAAGCAAGGTCCATAAAGACATGGATGAGCGAATTTGGGGTGGAGGAACTTGACTGGCCTGCACAGAGTCCCAACCTCAACCCAATAGAATGCCTTTGGGATGAATTAGATCGGAGACTGCGAGCCAGGCCTTCTCGTCAAACATCAGTGCCTTACCTCACAAATGTGCTTCTGGAAGAATGGTCAAACATTCCCATTGACACACTCCTAAACCTTGTGGACGGCCTTTCCAGAAGAGTTGAAAGTGTTATAGCTGCAAAGGATGGGCCAACTCAATATTGAACCCTACAGACTAAGACTGGGATGCCATAAAAGTTAATGTGCGTGTAAAGGCAGATGTTCTAATACTTTTGGCAATATAGGGCCAGATCCACGTAGCATGGCGCATTGTTCTGTCCGGCGTAGCGTATCTCTGATATACTACGCCGCCGTAAGTTACAGCGTATTTTCCTTATCCTGAAAGAATTTGCGCCGTAAGTTATGGCGGCGTAGTGTAACTTTGGTGGCGTAAGGGCGCGCAATTCAAATGGATGAGATGGGAGCGTGTTTTATGTGAATACGTCTTGACCCGACGTAAATGACGTTTTTTTTAACGGCGCATGCGCCATCCGTGGGGGTATCACAGTGCGCATGCTCGAAATTAACTCACAACAAGCCAATGCTTATGACGTGAACGTCATTCTACGCAAAGCCCTATTTGCGCAAACAACGTAAAATTTTCAAAATTCGACGCAGGAACGACGTCCATACTTAACATAGGATACGCCTCATATAGCAGGGGTAACTATATGCCGAAAAAAGCCTTACGGAAACGACGTAAAAAAATGCGCCGGCCGGACGTACGTTCGTGGATTCGCGTATCTAGCTAATTTGCATACTCGACGCAGAAATCGACGGAAACGCCACCTAGCGGCCAGCGTAAATATGCACCTTAGATCCGACGGCGTACTAAGACGTAGGCCAGTCGGATCTAGCCCAGCTTCAGGCGTATCTTGTTTTGTGGATACAAAACAAAGATACGCCGGAGCAAACTAGAAGTTACGCGGCGTATCAATAGATACGCCAGCGTAACTCCTTTGTGGATCTGGCCCATAGTGTGTGTGTATATACCTTCTCCATTTGCTATAGATTTCATATACTGTGTGATTGTCTTACTGTCATGTTGCTTATATTCCTAATAAACTCTGATTTGAATTATAAATCTGACAGGGGTTTAAAACCCAAAATTGGCTTAACAAAAAATTGTTAAATACAATTTAAGAGACATTTTCACTTTGCCCATTCAGGGCAACTCCAGCTACTTGAAGAACTTAAGATCCTAGTCCTAATAAAGGTTTTGGTTTGAGTTCCTCCCAGCTGCTTGCACTTAATGTAAATCATGACACCATATACACGTAGCACTCCTACAGTTGCTAGTCTAGGTAAAAAAAAATGTGGCTCCCCCTGTAGGCAGAGGGGCATATGTTAGAAGGCTGTGCAGTGCTTCAAAGGCCATGGCTCTGTTTCCTACCCCCTCCCCCCCCCCCACATTCACCATCTTCTGGAACTATCTGGATATTCCAGAACATAGTGGATGAAGGAACAGAGACTGCAGCCTGAATATTTATGGAGTTTCCACCAATCCCTGGGGAGACAGGGCCTAGAAGGTGGGGAAACAATCCATAAGTACTCAGGAGCCTGGCAGTCTGGGAGCAGAGCAAGCCACCACCTTTAATAATAAAGTGACAGTGGCCCAGATTCAAGAAGCAATTGCGCCCGTGTAACCATAAGTTACACGGCGCAATTGCTTACTTGCTCCGGTGTAACAAGTGCTCCTGATTCAGGAACCTCGTTACACCGACTGCAGCCTAAAATCTGCGCGGCATAAGGCACTTATGCCTCGCAGATTTTAGGCTGCATTCTTGTGCATGCCGCTAGGGGGCGCTCCCATTGTAATCAGCGTGTAGTATGCAAATTGCATACTACCAACTGATTCACAAACTTGTGCGGGCCCTGCGCAAGCCAGGTACGGAGTTTCCGTACGGCAACTTTAGCGCAAGGCTGCCCCTTCTAATAGTAGGGGCAGCCAATGCTAAAGTATAGCCGCCGCTCCCGCGACGTGAAATTTGAATTTCACGTCGTTTGCGTAAGTGCTTCGTGAATGGCGCTGGACGCCATTCACATTCACTTTGAAGCAAATGACATCCTTGAGACGTCATTTGCCGCAATGCACGTCGGGAAAGTTTCCCGACGGAGCATGCGCTGTACGCTCGGCGCGGGAGCGTGCCTAATTTAAATGATTCCCGCCCCCCGCGGGATCATGTAACTTGCGCGCGCTTACGCCGGGCAAATTTGCCGGCGCGCCCTCGCAATTCACGGAGCTACTGCTCCGTGAATCGAGGGCAGCGCAAAATATTTGCGGGGGAGCAGGGCAAAATCGTTGCCCTGCTCCCCCGCAAATATCGCGCAATTCTACCTGAATCTGGGCCAGTGTTAATAAAACTATAAACATTATCCGAGAGTATATGTTTGTAGCATTCCTTTTTAAAACAGGTGATCCTATTAATAATGAAACTTATGCCCTATACACACGATCGGTTCGTCTGATAAAAACTGACCGATGGACCGTTTTCATCGGACCAACCGATCGTGTGTGGGCCCCATCAGTTTTTTTCCCTTCAGTGAAAAAAAAATAGAACCTGTTTTAAATTTTTAGTATGGTTAAAAAACCGATAGAAAAAAACGATCTTCTGTGGGGAAATCGAAGCATGCTCGGAAGCATTGAACTTAATTTTTCTCTGCACGTCGTTGTGTTTTACGTCACCGCGTTGGACACGATCGGATTTTTAACCGATGGTGTGTAGGCAAGACTGATGATGAAAGTCAGCTTCATCGGATATCTGATGAAAAAATACATCGGTTCGTTTTCATCGGACGAACCGATCGTGTGTACAGGGCAATAGAGTCCCTCAAAATTATGTAACCACTCAACTCCGTTTAGCACATTTTCTGAAAATCACTGATGCTGTACACCTTTATGGTTTTATGCTCACTGCAAAGAATAGACCTCTAAATCATGGGAGGTCAATTGGCATTCAATCTAAATTCAGATGTCCATACTTAAGTCATCAAAAACTGCACAAACTAGACCTGTAAGTAATAGGAGGTAAACTGGCCCGTTAAGTACTCCCAGTTCGAATTCACAAAGCACTTGCGCCAACGTATCTCAAGATACGCCGCGTAAGTGCAAATATGCACCGTCGTATCTGTGCGCCGGACCCAAAAACTAAGATACGCCTAAAAATAGGCTTCATCCCACCGACGTAACTTGCCTACGCCGGCGTAGCGTGGGCGCAAATATGGGCTAGACGCATGTTGCTTCTCCCATTGATTAGGTATTCAAATATGCAAATGCGGGAAATACGGCGATTCATGAACGTACATGCGCCCGGCGCAGGCTAGGCGCGGTGGGCGTAAGTTATACGTCCGGCCTAAAGTTATTCCCCATTCCCCATCCCCATGTGGTCCCTAGCTCACACACACCACATCCACCTCACATTGGTTTAGCCAAAGTCCACCGTGCAGGACTTGGGAGCAGCAACGCCACGCCAAGGCCCCAATGATGTTGCTGTCCATTCATACCACATTCACACGGTCGTGGGGATAACCTCTCCCTGACGATCCAAGGTGACACGCGACGAAATTTGAAAATTTTACGTTGTTTGTGTAAGTCGTCCGTGAATGGGGCTGGATGTAATTTACGTTCACGTCGAAACCAATACGTCCTTGCGGCGTATTTGGAGCAATGCACACTGGGATATGTCCACGGACGGCGCATGCGCCGTTCGTGAAAAACATCAATCACGTGGGGTCACATAACATTAACATAAAACACGCCCCCCTGTCCCACATTTGAATTAGGCGGGCTTACGCCGGCCTATTTACGCTACATCGCCGCAACTTACGGAGCAAGTGCTTTGAGAATACAGCACTTGCCCGTCTAAGTCGCGGAGGCGTGACGTAAATAGGATACGTTACGCCCGCGCAACAATACGCCGCTGTATGAGAATCTGGCCCTGTATATATAAAAAGCAACCTCACGCTAAAATAATTTATAATTGACTGCTGCACTTAAAAATTCCCTGAATAATGTACAACATATACCAAAGGGCCACATGTGGCCCTCAAGCTGCAGGCTGGGCACCAGGGATATAAAACATCAGTACTTGTAAACTTTCCCAAAAAAAAAGATGTAAAGCTGACCAAAAAAAAATATTCTTGTTTCCCTTTAATTAAAGCCTCTTTTTTCTTTTTGCATAAACATTGACAGGATTGCTTTTATCAATTTCTTTACTTTAATCCTTTGTCTCTCCCGCATTCCATCACTGAATAGCAAAACAGCAAGTGACATTTAATGTAAGACTTTGAAATGTCATTTATTGTAATATAAAACATGAATAAATATAGATGTAAATACCTTTTTAAAGAGTTGGGTGTTTTTGTTGGTAAACTTTAAATGTGATCCTAGGAAGAAATATTTCATTAACATGTTATTAGACCTTTTAGCTTTAAACCCCAGCATAAACAGCGCTTGGTAATTATCTATAAAAATAAATAATAATACAAAAAAATAAAACATAATAAATGTGTTTTTTTGATAAAGAATAAAAATTGATGGCTCTGTTGTTTGCCATGTACGGCTGATTTGATGCCTTCAATGTCAGCAGCCTTGAAGCTGAGCTCCTGGCAAACAGCTAAATACACAGATGAAATTCTTATATGAAAGCTGTTTTACTTGCCAGGATTGACAGGGATTTGTATTTCTGCCCATCCAGTTTGCACAGCTCAGCCATGCAGAGCAGCCCTGAATCGGAGGCTATTTCCTGACCCTACACTGAAGAAGTCCCGCCTACTGGGACGTAACGCGTACAAGGGGAGGAGTTAACATGTGACGTCACCCGCGATCGCCGCCTCACAATGATCCTGGCCATTTCACACTGTTTGAGTGTACTGCTTGGAGCTTAGCACTCGGCTGAGAGTGCCATACAGTGTGAGTGTATTTTATCAATTTTTTACCTGAATAAATGCTGGTTTAGCTACAGAGAGCACTAGATTGCTTTCCTCTTTGTTCTACATGTCCTATTGCTGCCAAACCTTGGGCTGTGTGTTTTGCATACGGAGTTACCAGACATCTGCTGACCCTTGATACCAGGATCTGTGATATCAGCTTACCACGCTTTGTGACCTCTTGGAGGTCGAAGTAAGGAGGTGAGGGGCCATCCGTACTTTCTGGTGGAGGATCTTTACTCTAGTCCCGTTTCTGGATTCACACCTATATGAAATTATTGGATTTTTTTCTTGCACTTATTTCACTTATGGACTTTATTTATTTATTATTTTTTATTATTAAGTCATTTTTTGCGCTGCACTTTTTTATATCACATGCAGAACAGCCCTGCCTGGCAAATGATGGAGACAGATTTTTGCTGCAGTTCCACTTTCACTTACGGGTCTCTTCCCCACCCCCACCCTGTGACTGGACCGTGAAAAGAGAAGCATCACACAGAAAATCATATGCCTGTGTAATTCTCTCTCTTCCTATCAGCATGCTCTTTATATTGCAACTCACTTCACTTGTCACTTGCACCTATGGCCGCTGATAAGGCTGCACAGTCAGCCCTTCTGTACCAGGCCCAGGTAGGGTTGCCACCTCATCCCTTTAAAACCAAACACATGTAGCCGGATTCACAAAGACTTACGCCGACGTATCTACTGATACGCCGCGGAAGTCCGCGGGTGCGCCGTCGTATCTATGCAAATGATTTTGCAAATGAGTTTCGCCTGAATTTCGGCTCCATCCGACCGACGTAAGTCTCCTATGCCGTCGTATCTTGGGCGCATATTTACGCTGGCCGCAAGGGGGGGGTGCCATTGATTTACACATTGAATATGTAAATGACCTAGATACGCCGATTCAAGAAAGTACTTACGCCTGTCGCAGTAATCTACCCCGTTTATGTGAGGCGTAAGTCCGGTGTAAAGATAAATCACCTCAATAGCAGGTGTAAATCATGTTAGGGTATGGACGTCAGAACAGCCGTCGTATTTTACGTTGTTTACGTAAGTCGTACGTGAATGGGGCTGAGCGTAGGTTACGTTCACGTCGAACGCATTGAGCCGTCGTATCTTAGGGAGTATATGCAATGTAATTCTGAGCATGCGCGCGCATGCGCCGTTCGTTAGGCCCTTCAATTAAATGGGGTCACGCTTCATTTTAATACGTGCTGCCCACTACCTTCGTACTTTGAATTAGGCGGGCTTACGCCGGCCCATTTACGCTACGCCGCCGTAACTTAGGGAGCAAGTGCTTTGTGAATACTGGTCTTGCCTCTCTATGTTACGTCAGCGTAGCGCATATGAGATGCGCTATGCCCGCTCAAAGATACGCCGCTCTACGTGAATCCGGGCCATATTGATTACACAGGTTCTGTGGCTGATTAAAGCGGAGTTCCACCCAAAAGTGGAACTTCCGCTTAAACCACTCCTCGCCCCCTTACATGCCACATTCGGCATGTCATTTTTTTGGGGGGGGAGAGGGGGTTCAGTAGGAGTGGGACTTCCTGTCCCACTTCCTCCTTCTGCCCAGGGACTTCTTAGGCGATACGTTATATCACTTAAGGCGGCCCCTCCCTGTAGGCGATCACCTGGGACACATGACAGGTTCCAGGCGATCGCCTGTCCACTCAGGGAGCGCACCGCCGCTCGCGCATGCGCAATGAGTGCCCGGCCATGAAGCTGAAAGCTGTCACAGCCGGGTGCCCACAGTTGGAATGGAGGCGCTGGCGGTGAGGGGGGGGGGAGAGGAATGGATCTCCGGACGGCCGCGTCGCTGGACAGTGGAACAGGTAAGTGTCTGTCTGTCATGAATATGCATCAAGTCTGTCTGCTTACCTGATCTCCATGTCTTCATTAGAGGCTGTTCAACAGTGTTCCTATGCTCAGTTCCTGTCTGCAGTGTATTGCTAGTTCCTGGTTGCAGAGTGCTACGATCATCTTCCGTGTACCGTTTTGGCTTGTCCCCGACTTCCCTGTCTGCCTGTGCCCCTGACTATTTGCATGTTCCACGGTTATCCTTGTCTGCCTGTTGCCCTGACCTCGGCCTGTCCATCACCACTGTTTGTCCTGCTGGCTGCTTCCCCCTTCTCCCTGCGGAGTGTGACTTGAGGAATCTCGGGGATGCGACCTGGACCCAGTAGCGGCCAAGACCATCCTTACCATCAAAGGCTCTGGTGAATACAATACTGGGTCTTAGACTCCGCGCCCTGGGTGATCTTAGGTTCACGCTTCGTCTCCGCTAGCAGCAGTCGGCCATAGGATTCACCACCCTGTGGTGCATCCCTGACCCCTACGGGGTGCACTTGTCACCTGGCTACGGGTGACCTGACAGTTTGAACAGCCATGAATCCGGCCGACATGCCGCTCCCCGCAGATGATCCATTACAGTGCATTGTTCGCAGACTCGAGACGCATGAAGCTAATCAGGATCAGGTGATGCGTTTCCTTCAGGATCTGGCTTCCCGCTTTGATCAGCTTCAGACCTCGCTGGGAACCCCGAATCCGCAACCCCAAGTACAACCAGCAGCTGCACCTGTTGCACCAGTCGCAGAGTCGCATTCACTGAAGTTATCACCTCCAATCCGCTTTTCTGGAGACTCCAAAGCCTGCAGGGGATTCCTTAGCCAATGCACTATTCATTTTGAGCTCCTGCCCCAGTACTTCTTGTCTGATCGGGCCAAGATAGCCTATATCATTTCTCTCCTCTCCGGGGAAGCCTTAGCCTGGGCTGCCCCTCTGTGGGAATTGAATGATCCAGTGGTTTCTAGCCTGCCTGTTTTCTTGAAACTTTTTCGGAATATCTTTGAAGAACCAGCTCGTGTCTCTTCAGCAGCCAGCGCCCTTTTACGTCTCCGCCAAGAATCCCGTTCAGTGGGACAATATTCTCTTCAGTTCCGTATCCACTCAGCTGAACTGAGCTGGAACAATGAGGCCTTAGTCGCAACCTTTTTGCATGGCCTATCTGATAGAGTGAAGGATGAACTAGCAGGAAGAACCATCCCCACTGATCTGGACGGAGTGATCTCCTTGTGTAATCAGATCGATATTCGCTTTCAGGAAAGGACCCTAGAAAAGCGACGCCAACATCCCTTGGCCCTTAGTCAGCCTGAGTTCCCCTCTCTTCGACCCGTGGAGCATCCCTTGCCAACTGAGGAACCCATGCAGCTGGGTCGGACCAGGCTATCCCCTGAGGAACGTGCCAGGCGCAGAACTCTAGGCCTGTGTCTATACTGTGGGGGCAAAAGTCATTTTCGTGACACTTGCCCTCTTCGCCCCGAGAAACGCTCGGGTTCAATACATCTGGAAGGTGGAGTATTGGATCCAGAAATATCTCCTTCACCTTCTCGTCTTTTTCTTCCTGTGTCCCTTCATTTTGGTGCTTCTTCTCTTTCGGTCTCGGCATATATGGATTCCGGAGCCGCTGGCAATTTCATAGACTGGGAAATCGCATCGTCCATGAGACTTACCCTTTTGCCCCTCACCACACCATTGGTGGTCTCGGCGATTGATGGCACTGTTCTCCCGGGGGGTCCTATTCGCTTCCAGACAGTCCCTGTTAAGATGTCAGTAGGCACACTTCACCAGGAGTGGATATCCTTCCTTGTTCTACCTAAGACCTCAGCTCCTATCGTTTTGGGTCTTCCTTGGTTAAGACTCCATTCTCCTCACATTGACTGGACTGCCGGACAGATCCTGGCTTGGGGTCCCTCCTGTTCCACGTCTTGCCTACCCAAGGTTGCCCCAAAAGAGAAACTTCCTGTTGCCACCATTCCAGAATCTTTTGCTCGTCCTACCACATATAGTGGTGTCCGGAATGTGTCCTGCAATAGTCAGGCTGATGCACTTTCTAGCCAATGTAGCTCTCTGGATGAGGAGCCTGTCTGTGAACCTGAGCTGATCATTCACTCCAGTTTACCGTTGACAGTCCCTAAAACGCACAGCCAGGCTAACTTGTCTGCGAGTTCTGCAGTCACTACGCCTTGTGATGCGATTCGGGTAATCACTACACCTGACTATGCTATTCAATCGGCCCCTGCATCAGCTATGTCAGGTCAGCCCATGCCCAGTGAGCCTCCTACCTTTTCTTGTTCAGGCCCTCCTGCAACCCGTCTAAGGGGCTCAATCCATACTTTGGATAGATTGCCTCATTCGGCCAAATGGGGTTTTCTACCTTGTTTTCAGGGCTCTCTGCATTCTGCTGGTTTCCCTGCTATCCAGCTTGACTCCTGTGCCCTGTCACCTTCTAACCAACCTGACTTCAGGGTTCCTCTGACCTCTGCCCAGTCTGATGGTCCTGTGCTTCATCCCCAGTTCATCTTTAAGGGTCTGCTTGATCCTCCTCGGATTCCTGTTGACCCTCTCATGCCCTTACTTATTTCTAAAAGGCCTTTGGTCCTCAATAAATCCTCTCCTCCTGTCCCTACTTCGGTTCTGGTCAAGGAGGATACTCAAGTTCTGGATTCTCGTCTCTGCAGAGGCATTCTTCAGTACCTTGTGCTTTGGAGAAGATTTGGTCCTGAGGAGGCGTCTTGGATTTCTGCATCTGAGATCTTTGCGCCCCATTTGTCAAGGAGGTTTCTTCTGGGATTCCCCTTTAGCCCTGGCTCCAGGCTGGGGAGGGGGAGGGGCCTTAAGAGGGAGGGTACTGTCATGAATATGCATCAAGTCTGTCTGCTTACCTGATCTCCATGTCTTCATTAGAGGCTGTTCAACAGTGTTCCTATGCTCAGTTCCTGTCTGCAGTGTATTGCTAGTTCCTGGTTGCAGAGTGCTACGATCATCTTCCGTGTACCGTTTTGGCTTGTCCCCGACTTCCCTGTCTGCCTGTGCCCCTGACTATTTGCATGTTCCACGGTTATCCTTGTCTGCCTGTTGCCCTGACCTCGGCCTGTCCATCACCACTGTTTGTCCTGCTGGCTGCTTCCCCCTTCTCCCTGCGGAGTGTGACTTGAGGAATCTCGGGGATGCGACCTGGACCCAGTAGCGGCCAAGACCATCCTTACCATCAAAGGCTCTGGTGAATACAATACTGGGTCTTAGACTCCGCGCCCTGGGTGATCTTAGGTTCACGCTTCGTCTCCGCTAGCAGCAGTCGGCCATAGGATTCACCACCCTGTGGTGCATCCCTGACCCCTACGGGGTGCACTTGTCACCTGGCTACGGGTGACCTGACACTGTCTATTAAAAACCAGCAGCTACACTTTTTGTAGCTGCTGACTTTTAATAAACATAAAAAAAGGCTGGAACTTCCCTTTAAGGTGGTAATTATACACACTTGGTGCCTTATCTGAAATAAATTAGCCTTAGAATCTGTGTAATTTATATGTGTTCAGGTTTAAAGGGATGGGGTGGCAACCCTAGGCCCAGGCCCCATCAGTTCAAAAAGGGGGGCCCGGATACCTCCCGAGCAGGAGCGACAGCTAGACTGCCCAGCCTTATTGCCAACTCTTGTGGTACCCCCCCCCCCCCCTTCAGCTCTGCCACCTTCTCCTTTTTCTCTCACCTGCAGGGGGACTAGTATCTGCGCCCCCACCCTCCTGCTGTCCAGGCCCCCCTGTGTGCCCCCCCAGCAAATATAATATGCTTCAGTTTTTGAATGAACAGGAAACCTCAGAGCACTTCCCATTAATTTACGGTTTAGTGCAGCTGAGGCTGCAGAGAAAGGGACCGGGGAATCTGTGTCCTCAATCCCTTTCTCTGTCTCAAATGTGAGACATCAAGGTTCTGTTTAGACCCCTGATATTTCACCAAAGCCCCTCTCCCAACAAGGCTGTTAAACAAGTGTAAAAAAAAAAGAAGAGGGGGGACCCTGTCAGGTAGGCTGCACATGATTTCTAACAGCAGCCCTGCTTGTACTACTTCCCCTTCCTCTGCTTGCATTTAAAAAACAACACATTTATGGATGTATTAATGATTACAAAGCTACATTCATTTGTGTCTTTGTATATCTGCCTATAGTTCAGCTTTAACCGCTTACTGTCAGTGTAATGCACATATGCTTTAGTATAGTGGGTGGGCCTTATCACTATTGTTCTGTGCTGAGAGCGCTCTCATCTTTGGCTCCCCATTGTATCTTACCAACACACTTGCATTGCAGTGCATCACAACACATCTAGTGCACATGTGTCAAATACAAGGCCTGGGGGCCGAATCCGGACCCGAGGCCATTTCATATGGCCCTGAGTGAGTAACTTATATAGCGCTACAAATGCGAACTAAATCGCCTCAAGGCGCTTGCATCCAGTGTCGTCCTGATCCTTCAGAAGAGGTGGGTCTTAAGTATTTTCCTGAAGGCCCGATGGTTTTCTTCCATGTGGATGTCCGTTGGTAGAGCGTTTCATAGCCGTGGTCCTTGGACTGCAAATTTTCGTTCTCCTTTAGATTTGTATCAAGTCTTGGGGATGTGGAGGAGGTTTTGGTTAGTTGACTGAAGGGCGCGACTAGGGTTGTAGTGTTTTATTTTCTTGCATAGGTATTGAGGAGCGTTTCCTTGTGTGCATTTGTGGGTGAGGCAGAGGGTCTTGAATGTAATCCGATCCTTCACGGCTAGACAATGGAGGGACCTCAGAGACAGGGTGATGGATTCCCAAGGTTTTTTACCCATTACCAGTCTGGCTAATGTGTTCTTGACGACTTATAGACGAGAAATCTGGTATTTGGGTAGTCCTAGGTAGAGGGAGTTTGCATAGTCGAGTTGGGAATTGATGATTGTTCCAACCACTACTGCTGTATCCTCTTCCGGGATGAAGGGAATGAGTCTACGCAGCAGGTGGAGAAGATGGTGAGATCCGCTGACTACTGCTCCTATTTGTGCGTCCATCAGTTGTGGTGCGTCCATAGAGGGCGCCGGAGGGCCGCCCCCTCTCGCTTCCGCACCACCACTGATACAATACATAGATTCATGCATTGCATGAATCTATGTATTGCCGCTGCCGCCGACTATTCAGATGGCCGGCCCCCTGGTGGGCGCCAGCCATCTGAATAACGGCAGCTGGTTGGCTGTAGAAGTGCCTATCAGAGCCAGCCCTCAGGCTGTAATCGGCTTCCAAATACTTATCCAAGGGACCCACCCATTCACCTGGAGGCAAAGTGTCAATAAAATAAACACACTACACAGGGTTTTAAAATAATTTATTAGTCAGCTCCGGGGGTCTTCTCCGCTCTCCGGGGGGTCTTCTTCCATCTTCTCCACTCTTTGCTGTCGTCTCGGTGCTCCTCAGTTCTTCTCCCGCTCGCTCAGTTCTTCTCCCGCTCTGGTGCCTTCTTCGGGGCTTAGCTCTATTACTAGCGACGGCACGGCCCGCTCTTCTTTGCCGTCTTCTGCCTTCTTTTTTGCTTCTTATGTTGACGCAACGCTTCTTCCCGCTGTAATACCGGGTGCGCGGCTCGCACCGATTTATATAGGCCTCTTATGACGTCACAGTCCCATCATGCTCCGGGACCGGTACTGTAGGAGTAGAATATTTGTAATAGGAGAGAATGGGGATAGTGGCACCCCAATTGCGAAGCCAAACTTCTTTTGGGTGACAGGCATCCCACAATTCTGTTTACGTGATTTTGCAGTGTTTTGTCGGGTGACAATCGTTGCAAAAATCGTGCCGCGGTTGGGGTGCCATGCCGTGCGCCGCTAAAGTTTTTGGGTTTGGCTTGAAGAAAAGGTGGCAACCCTACCTTTGAGAGCAACCATAATTCAGGTCAGGACCGATAGATGTGGAGAAACCATACCTCCCAACTTTTTGAGATGGGAAAGAGGGACACCTATCAGCAAAAGTATGCAGGCATTGGACACACCCCTTGCCACACACCCTTAAAGGAGAATTGTACAAAAAAAAAACAAGATTGTTAATCCCACAAGTGCTTTTTTTACCACTACTATTCCTTTATATTGGCTTTTGGAATTTACAAATGCAGCAATTTAGAAATCGAATGAAAGGTTTAGCACTGGAAAACACTTTTTGATAGATAAAAAGTGAATTGTATATATAAATTTATGGATCAGACCAAAATGAGAGACACATGAGGAGGAATGAGGGACAGAGAGACATTGCTCCAAATCAGGGACAGTCCCTCAAAATCAGGGACAGTTGGGAGCTATGGTGAAACTACAAATTTCATCATGCCTTTGCAGGGCCGTCTTAATAGCATCATGGGTCCCTGGGCAAAGTACTGCTCTGGCCCCTCTACGCCCTACATCTTCCCCCCAGCACTCTGACCCCTCCACACCCCAGATATCTCCCCAGCACTCTGACCCCCCCCCCCAATATATCCCCCCAGCACTCTGACCCCTCCACACCCCAGATATCCCCCCAGCACTGTAACCATAGTGCCCAGGTGTGCCCTCTCATTAAGACAGCCCTGTGGCTTTGCCTCTAGGAGTCATGCCTGTGATTGGCAGGGTCTTGCAATGTCTCATGGGACTTGTAGTTTCATCACAGCTGGAGGGCCAAGGTTGCCTATCCCTGGCCTAGTCACTTCTTACTTTGCTTTAATACTTTTTTTGCAAACTTGAGTTACTTTTCACTTTTTTGTTCCGTAAGCATTCAGCAGGACTAGACAGTTTTCCACTTTCCATGCTGTTCTCAATATACACTAGGTTGTCCTGCTGTGTTTTTCAGTAACCTCCCCTGCCGTAAGAGGTGGGATTTCCAACCTCACCAGCGTCTCTTCTGCCCGCTCTGCCCTAAGTGCGGAATGTATATCGCTATAGGTAATCAGAACTCTGCAGTAAGCTCAGCATCTGCCGTTCTCCTTTAGGCAATTATCATAATGAACTACGCACACGGACACCAGTGGGAGAGGAAAAAAACTCTGAAACCCCCCACATTCATTTTTAAGAGAGAGACACGCTTCTCTAATTGAATTTAGAAGATCTAAATTGAGATAGCCCAGTGAGATTTTGTGATTTCTTTTTAATATCCTTTTTAAAGCACACTGGTTAAAATATGGAGTTATTACTTTTTAATTAAAGTGCAATTCAAGTTTAGAAAAAAAAAAAGTAAGAAGGTCCTATCAATCACGCATGAAGGCTACAGTATGCGTAAATGGAAAATATTTCCTTCTCTATGGAGTTAGTCCTTGACTTACAACAAGCTTATTTAAATCTATGTGAGTCTGGATATATTTCTACATTTCACAGACCCGCATGCTTGGATAGTTCAGCTGTTAATTTAACCACTTCAATTTCTCCTATCTGCAGGGTCCTTAAAAGCGGGAGCCCCTTCCACAGGTAACGTGGTAGCCTTGTTCAGTCTGGACACAGGAGGGTCCATTGACGGAGGAGAGACCCACTTTTTTAGGAAATCCTCCTCAAAAGGATAACGGACCGCAAAGTACTTTGGAACAGCAAAAACTTTCTGCGGCCGATCCCATTCCTTGTACAACAATTTGTCCAGATATGGAACACAAGGAAACACTTTCGTGGTGCGGGGTGGCTTGCGGAACCCAAAAGGGACCGGCATCTCTGATGCCTCCGCCAAATCCTCAAGTTTCGGAGTATCCCGCACCGCAGTGATAAGAGCTCCAACAAATTCCTTATCATGCGCTGACCCTGAAGCAGAATCATCCTCACTGTCCGTGTGGGCTAAGCCTGCATCGTCTGACATGACGGAACCATGGCCAGACGCCGAAGCAGGGCCTGATTCCATGTCAGAGACATCCCCAGAAGAAGGCAGAGGGAGGGGGCGCTTTTTACCCCCCTTCTGGCCACTCGCCGCTTCAATCCTGGCAACAAACGCCTCAAGGACTGCCGTCATAGCTTCCACTGAGGCCGCAGGAACAGGGGCACTAAGGGTTAACTCTGGCATGCTTGGGGTAGAAGCTTCCGGTTCGGACGCCATGCTGACCCACCATATATGCCGCCCTTGTACTGCAAGGCAGGACCCACAGGTCACCCTCCCGGCCGCAACAGAGAGCAGGGGATTTCCCAGAGGACTCACCACCCGACCAGGCTGTAGCGCTAAAGAGAGGTTGAGAACGCTGCCCGTGCTGTGCCGTCTCTTAGGAAGGGTGCTGAGAGCTTTTTGGCGCTGTTATTCTGGTCACTAGAGGCCAAAACTTTTCCAAGATGGCCGCCGACATGCAGAAAAAAAACGCAGGCGGACTACAAGAAAATGGCCGCCGAGTCAATAGAGGCGCGTCACCGGCAAAATGGCGGCCATACACGTGTTTTAAAAATACAGTGACAAACACAGCAGAACATAGTAAAAGCACCAGGCCCGCAGCCCCCCCAGCACACACGACATCATATATGGCAGGAAAACAGCACCCCACAGCAGCGCAGCCCCCCGGTAGTAACAAAGCCCCCAGGGACCCCCCACCTCACGGCCGCCACCCAGAAAACGGGGAAGGAGGGAGAGGAAGGGAGAGAGGAAAGTAGGGCGGACCCTCAATCGACCTCCCCAGGAATGCACCAGCCGAACCACCGTGCCAAGGCAAGGGGATACTACTTACCCGTCCTGCGACCACCAGCTGGAGGCATTCCAGACAGAACCAATGTCCGTTTACGGCATGGCTGTCGGCCCAGCACACTGTGACATGGCCATAGAGACCGGACATATGTGTGCCCTAGAGCATGTCACTCACCGGCCACCCCTGGAGCAACGGGGCATGTCGTGGACGGCCCAGCGCATAGCTAAAGGCCGGCACACGCTTGATGGTCGAACATGGGGGGGACTACAAGGATCGAGGATCCAGCCTGTCACCCAGTCGGCAGTTGATTGTAGATCCCAGGATCCAAAAATGCAGGAAAAAATAAAATAAAAGTGAAAAAATCGCCTAAAAACCTCCAGAGCACATGGGCCTGGAGGAGCCATGTCTTCTCCTAATGTTAGGCAGAAAAAAAACTGGGGCTGTGTCATGCAGAGAGTGGGATGTACCTGGGGGACCCGCCCCCTGGGAGGTGCTGTACTGAGAGAAGTGTTTTAACACTTTAAGTGCTGTTTTTTCTGCCTAAGTCTCGCCTGAAAGGAAAGGTATATAACCCTAAGGTCAATGCTGCTGTGTATTTTCCTCTGTCTGCAGAAAAGGAGGATTGCGGACCCAGATGAGATCTGGTTGTTATCGGACATTCATCTGCTGACACCCGCTATCTCATAGGGATCAATGTACAGTATGTCCCTTTTTCATCCACATGTGTGAAAGGGGCCTAAGACCGGAGTTATTAAAAAAGATTGAAGTCAGTGATCCCGAAAATCTCTGTGTGTCTCCTCCACCTTCTCCGGGCGAGCCCCAGCTCCAAAGGGCTTGCAAAGAGCTATGCTCTTGGACCTTGAAAAAGGGAGAAGGGAGGCGAGGCACGTTTGCTAGTGAAAAAAAAACTTGTTTGGTGACAAACGATTAAAGGGGTATAATGCCAATCAGGCAAGGCTGTATGACACTGTTGTCGATAATCGAAATTGTTTGAAGTTAAGCCATATTTAATACTCCAATCCTTCTTATATATACAGTATCAACAGCTCTCCCGGGATTACCTCTTTCATTTTGAACATGTGACCAGCAACAGAGGACCAGAAGCTCCTCCTGCCACTGTTTCCCTGCAGAAAGGCTGGGAGAGAGCTGGGTCATGTGACAGCTGTATATGGATTAGGAAAAAGGTACTTGGATGTTTTTTCAGCGGAACTTTCTGCTGGCGTAACGTATCTCTAATACGTTACGACGCTCTAACTTTGGGCGCAAGTTCCGTATTCAGAAAGAACTTGCGCCCTAAGTTACGGCGGCATAACGTATGTGGGCCGGCGTAAGCCCGCCTAATTCAAATGGGGATGTTGTGGGCGTGTTATATTTAAATTACACTTGACCCCGCGTATTTTACGTTTTTTGTGAACAGTGCATGCGCCGTTCGTGAAAAAATCCCAGTGCGCATGCTCGAAAATCCGCCGCAAAGCGTCATTGCTTTCGACATGACCGTAAATTACATTCAGCCCTATTCGCAAACGACGTAAAATTTTCAAAACTCGACGCGGGAACGATGGCCATACTTAACATAGGTACGCCGCACATACCCCTCATATAGCAGGGGTAACTTTACGCCTAAGCCTAACGCAAACAACGTAAAAAAAAAGCGCCGGGCAGTCGTTCGTTTCTGAATCGGCGTAAATACCTAATTTGCATATTCCTAGCGGAACTAGACGGAAGCGCTACCTAGCGGCCAGCGTGAAAATGCAGCCTAAGATACGACGGTGTAAGACACTTACACCAGTCAGATCTTAAGCATATCTATGCGTAACTGATTCTCTGAATCAGGCTCTGAATCAGGCGCATAGATACGACGCATAGATAGATACACCACACCACCGATCGCCACGATGCACGGGCCCGTGGCGGCTGTTATCCTGCAGGACGTCATTAGACGTCCAGTCAGGATAACGAAACCACTTCCTGGACGTCATTTTCACAATAAACAATGCAATTTAAATGCATTTTTTGCTGTGAAAATGACAATTGTCCCAAAAATGTGTCAAAATTGTCCGAAGTGTCCGCCATAATATCGCAGTCACGAAAAAAAAAACGCTGATCACCGCCATTAGTAGTAAAAAAAAAAAATAATAATAAAAATGCAATAAAACTATCCCCTATTTTGTAAACGCTATAAATTTTGCGCAAACCAACCGATAAACGATTATTGCGATTTTTTTTACCAAAAATAGGTAGAAGAATACGTATCGGCCTAAACTGAGGAAAAATATATTTTTATATATGTTTTTGGGGGATATTTATTATAGCAAAAAGTAAAAAATACTGCATTTTCTTCAAAATTGTCGCTCTATTTTTGTTTATAGTGCAAAAAATTAAAACGGTGATCAAATACCACCAAAAGAAATCTCTATTTGTGGGGAAAAGAGGACGCCAATTTTGTTTGGGAGCCACGTCGCACGACCGCGCAATTGTCTGTTAAAGCGACGCAGTGCCGAATCGCAAAACCTGGCCTGGGCATTTACCAACAAAATGGTCCGGGGCTTAAGTGGTTAAAAACTAAAAAACAAACTTTTTCAGTTGCTATGCCGGCAGATTAAGTGATCTCCATACTTATTCCTTGATCTCTTTAAAAAATACCAATGACTTTGGAATTCTGGAATTGCTCCCCTCCCTGCTCCCTGTCCATGGTGCTGAACTGCGGACGGCAGCTAATCTAACAATAGCTGGCGTTCAGGCAGACATCGTTTTATCACTTTAGCACAAATAATTCTATGCGGTATGAAATGCCTAAAAATAAAGCCAAATGAAAGAACGGAGAAGTGTGCAGATTTCAGTAATTCTAGCAGATGCATCGAGGATAACATTTTCGCTGTGGATTTACTATTAATTGGTGACATGTCTGCCATTTGGCCTCAGGCCGTTAATGTCATATTTGGACAGCTACATTTTTTTTTTACTTTTGGCTACTCTCTATAATTAAACCCAGAAATCCAGATAGAGCATATTCCAATCTGCAATTAAGTCACATTTAGAGTTATTAGGCAAGGAGCTGTGTAATTTTAACCAAAAACCTACGCTTGTTTTATGTTGTAAAAACCCCGGAAAGGGGCGATTCGTTTGTTTTGGGTATTAGCCGACTTCATCTAAAAGCTTTCCGACTTTTCAATAATTGACGTTTTCTGACGGATTCATTATTACTGGGTCAGCGGCGCTAAAGGGAACCTGTCACGGCATATTCAAGTCCAAATCCACCCAAAATTAAACTCAATCACCAATGACTTCCGATATCTGAGTGACTTGGATTTCCTGGCTTGGCTAGCTATCTATGCTATGTTGTCAAAAGTATTGGGACGCCTGCCTTTACACGCACGTTTAGGTAGATTCACGTAGAAAGGATTAAAGTTACGGCGGCGTAGCCTAGCCTATTTAGGCTACACCGCCGTAAATTAGTTAGGCTAGTAGTGATTCACAATCTACTTACCTGCTAATCTACGGCGGTGTAGCCTAAAGCGGACGTCCGTAAGGGCGCCTAATTCAAATTGGTTTGAGGGGGGCGTGTTGTATGGTAATGAGGCTTGCCCTCAAGTTTTTTGACGTTTTTTGCTACTGCGCATGCGCCGGACGCCTACATTTCCCAGTGCGCATTGCGGATAAGTACGCCGTACGGGCCTATTGATTTCGACGTGGACGTAAACAACGTAACTCCCGATTCACGGACAACTTACGCAAACGACGTTAAAAATTCGAACCTCGCGGCGGGAACGGCGGCCATACTTTAACATTGTTATTCCACCTCATAGGTGGAATAACTTTAGGCCGCCTAAGGCCTTACGGAAACGACGTAATTCGACTGCCGCGGGCTGGCGTACGTTCGGGAATCGGCGTAAAAGCTCATTTACATAATCTACGCCGGCCGCAATGGAAGCGCCACCTAGCGGCCATCCCAAAAATTGCAAGCTAAGCTAGAACGGCGCAAGCCGGCCTATCTTAGCTTTGTTTAAGCGTATCTCTGTTTGAGCATACGCTTAAACATACGGCGGCGTAGATTCAGAGTTAGGTCGGCTTATCTACTGATAAGCCGGCCTAACTCTTTGTGAATCTACCTAATGAACTTTAATGGCATCCCAGTCTTAGGGCCAGATCCACAAAAACGGGCGTATATTTAGGCGGGCGTAGCGCATCTCATATGCGCTACGCCGCCGTAAATCAGAGTGGCTCCTAGGGTATCCACAAAGAACTTGCTCCCATATGCGGGCCGGCGTAAGCCAGCGTAATTCAAAGTAGGCTTGGAGTGGGCGTGTTGTATGGTAATCTGGTATGACCCCACGTAATTTACGCTTTTTACGAACGGCGCATGCGCCGTCCGTGGACGTATCCCAGTGCGCATGCGCAAAATCACGTCGCAAATAGTCAATGCTTTCGACGTGAACGTAACTTACGCAAAGCCCTATTCGCGAACGATTTACGCAAACAATGGAAAATTCGACGCTGTCCCGTCGTCCATACATAACATTGCGTACGCCTCATAGAGGCAGGGGTAACGTTACGCCGAAAAAAGCCTTACGTAAACGACGTAAAAAAATCCCCCGGACGGACGTACGTTTGAGAATCGGCGTATCTAGCTAATTTGCATGCTCTACGTGGAAATCAACGGAAGCGCCACCTAGCGGCCAGTGTAAATATGCACCTAAGATCCGACGGCGTACTAAGACGTACGTCAGTCGGATCTAGTCCACATTCAGACGTATCTTGTTTTGTGGATACAAAACAAAGATACGACGGCACATCGTAGAACTTACGCGGCGTATCAATAGATTCGCCGCTGTAAGTTCTTTGTGGATCTGGCCCTTAGTCTGTAGGGTTCAATAATGAGTTGGCCCACCCTTTGCAGCTATAACAGCTTCAACTCTTCTGGGACAGCCGTCCACAAGGTTTAGGAGTGTGTCTATGGGAATGTTTAACCACTTAAGCCCCGGACCATTTTTCAGCTTAACCACTTACCCCCCGGACCATATTGCTGCCCAAAGACCAGAGTACTTTTTGCGATTCGGGACTGCGTCGCTTTAACAGACAATTGCGCGGTCGTGCGACGTGGCTCCCAAACAAAATTGGCGTCCTTTTTTTCCCACAAATAGAGCTTTCTTTTGGTGGTATTTGATCACCTCTGCGGTTTTTATTTTTTGCGCTATAAACAAAAATAGAACGACAATTTTGAAAAAAATGAATATTTTTTACTTTTTGCTGTAATAAATATCCCCCAAAAATATATAAAAAAACATTTTTTTTCCTCAGTTTAGGCCGATACGTATTCTTCTACATATTTTTCGTAAAAAAAAATCGCAATAAGCGTTTATTGATTGGTTTGCGCAAAAGTTATAGCGTTTACAAAATAGGGGGTATTTTTATGGCATTTTTATTAATATTTTTTTTACTAGTAATGGCGGCGATCAGCGATTTTTTTTTTGGTATTGCGACATTATGGCGGACACTTCGGACATTTTTGACACATTTTTGGGACCATTGGCATTTTTATAGCGATCAGTGCTATAAAAATGCATTAGATTACTATAAAAATGCCACTGGCAGTGAAGGGGTTAACACTAGGGGGCGGGGAAGGGGTTAAGTATGCCTGGGTGTGTTCTTACTGTGGGGGGGGGGGTGGCCTCACTAGGGGAAACACTGATCCTCGGTTCATACATTGTATGAACCGAAGAAAAGCATTTCCCCTGCTGACAGGAACGAGAGCTGTGTGTTTACACACACAGCTCCCGTTCCCCGCTCTGTACCGAGCGATCGCGTGTGCCCGGCGGCGATCGCGCCCGCCGGGCACATGCACGGGAGTCGGGGGCGAGCGGGGGGCGCGTGCGCGCGCCTCCGGCGGCGCGCGTGCGCCCCTAGTGGCGGCTAAAGGGTAGGACGTCATAATACGTGATCTCGCCTAGGAGAGCCACCTTGTGGACGTATTATGACGGTGCGGCGACGGCAAGTGGTTAAGGACCAGGCCCGTTTTTGCGATTCGGCACTGCGTCCCTTTAACTGACAATTGCGCGGTTGTGCGACGTGGCTTCCAAATAAAATTGGCGTTCTTTTTTTTCCCCACAAATAGAGCTTTCTTTTGGTGGTATTTGATCACCTCTGCGGTTTTTATTGTTTGCGCTATAAACAAAAATAGAGCGACAATTTTGAAAAAAATGCAATTTTTTTTACTTTTTGCTATAATAAATATCCCCAAAAAATATATAAAAATTTTTTTTTTTCACAGTTTAGTCGAAATAAGCGTTAATTGATTGGTTTGCGCAAAAGTTATAGCGTCTACAAAATAGGGGATAGTTTTATGGCATTTTTATTAATATTTTTTTTTACTAGTAATGGCGGCGATCAACGATTTTTTTCGTGACTGCGACATTATGGCGGACACATCGGACACTTTTGACACTATTTTGGGACCATTTTCATTTTTACAGCGATCAGTGCTAAAAAAACGCACCGTTTACTGTGAAAATGACACTGTCATTGAAGGGGTTAACCTGTAGGGGGCGCTGAAGGGGTTAAGTGTGACCTAATGTGTGTTTCTTATTGTGGGGGGGGGGGCGTGGCTGGGCGTGTGACGTCACTGATCGCCATTCCCTATGACAGAGAACAGACGATCAATGACAGGCTCACTAGGAAGCACGGGGAGAGGTTTGTTTACACTTACCTCTCTCCGTTCTTCAGCTCTGTGACCCGAAGGCAGGACACCGGCGGCGATCGGGTCCAGCGGGCGCGATCACGCACCGCGACCCACGGCTGGGCTCTTAAAGGGCAACGTACATGAACGTGATTGTGCCCAGCCGTGACATTCTGCCGACGTATATTGGCGTGAGGCGGTCCTTAAGGGTTTAAAGTGGTTATATATTTTTTATTTTATTTATTATTTAAATAACAAACATATCATACTTACCTCCACTGTGCAGTTCGTTTTGCACAGGGTGGCCCCGATCCACCTGTTCTGGTGTCCCGCGGCGGCTATCTCAGCTCCTCCCTGCCTCAGATAACCCCCTCTTGGAATCTCTCTCTCAAGGGGGTTACCTTGCGGGTGCACTCTCGTGTCTTGCATTCGGCGTCCATAGCCGCCAATTGCAGGACTCGGCCCTGCCCCCCGGCACCCTCGTCATTGGTTTTGATTGACAGCAGTGCGAGCCAATGGCTGCGCTGCTATAAATCTATCCAATGAAGAGCTGAGAAAACTGAGCAAAGGAAGAGCGCGTTCACGACGCTGGATTTTCCAGGGCTCAGGTAAGTAAAATGGGGGGCTCGGTAATGGTCGGATGTTTTTTTCACCTTAATGCATAGGATGCATTAAAGCGGGGGTTCCGCGGGAAAACGTTTTTTTTTAATAGCTTTTTGTAACACTGTAGTACAAACAAACATGTACTCACCAGTCCCATAGTCCCAGCCGCTAGGATGACGATTTCCCCGAAAAGTATATTTTATAAAAATTTATGATGGACATTGCCATCTTAATTCCGGGCACTCTGAAGCCCTCCTGTACATACTTCCGGGATGCGGTGAATGCTGTCCCAGCATTCACCGCTCTATTCCGCGCATGCGCAGTGTGACGGCGAGCCGCGCTGTCAACACTGCATAGTTGCTACGGCAACGGCCGGCAGCATCCTGAAAAGGACACTCCCCGCTGTGACCGTCATGAGGAATAGACCCTCGTGATCAATCCCACAAGGCATAGCGGCGATCGCGACACGCCCAGTCCCGCACACCTAGAACCAGGAAATGCCTGCTTCAGGACAGGAAAACAAGGTATGTAGATTTTTTTATAATTTTTTGAACTGCGGATTAGTAGTAGACATTCAGGCCACTATTATTTAATGCTAAGTTGTGAAATCGGGTGAACCTCCACTTTAAGTTGAAAAAACTTGAACCTTTACAACCCCTTTGACCATTCTTCCAGAAGCAAATTTGTGAAGGTCAGGCACTAATGTTGGATGAGAAGGCCTGGCTCACAGTCTCCACTCTAATTCATCCCAAAGGGGTTCTATCCGGTTGAGGTCAGGACTCTGTGCAGGCCAGTCAAGTTCCTCCACCCCAAGTTTATTCATCCATGTCTTTATGGACCTTGCTTTGTACACTGGTGTGCAATCATGTTGGAACAGGAAGGGACCATCTCCAAACTGTTCCCACAAAGTTGGGAGCATGAAATTGCTCAAAGTGCTTTGGTATGCTGACACCTTAAGAGTTCCCTTCACTGGAACTAAGGGGCCAAGCCCAACCCCTGAAAAACAACCCCCACACCATAATCCCCCCTCCACCAAATGATTTGGGCCAGTGCATAAAGCAAGGTCCGTAAAGACATGGATGAGCGAGTTTGGGGTGGAGGAACTTGACTTGCCTACAGTCCCGACCACAACCTAGTAGAAAAACTTTGGCATGAATTAGAGTGGAGACTGTGAGCCAGGCCTTCTCATCCAACATCAGTGCCTGACCTCACAAATGCCCTTCTGGAAGAATGGTCAAACATTCCCATAGACACACTCCTAAACCTCGTGGACAGCATTCCCAGAAGAGTTGAAGCTGTTATAGCTGCAAAGGGTCAGCCAACTCAACACTGAACCCTACAGACTAAGACTGGGCTGTCATTAAATTTCATGTGCATGTAAAGGCAGGTGTCCCAATACTTTTGACAATATAATGTATCTCTCTATTTCTCTCTATAGTAAGCACTTCACGCACACATCACCCCAGATCTTTTATGGTGACACCACTTTGGGCTGGCAGATATACCATACTTCTCTTCAGGGGAGCCTATCATACCTCCAGCTAATCTTTTACCACTTCCATCAGCTCATTCCCCACAGTTACAACCTTTTGTACCACCTGCCCCACCCTATTAGACCAGGGGTGTCCAAACTTTTTTCAAAGAGGGCCAGATTTGATGACGTGAACATGTGTGAGGGCCGACCATTTTGCCTGACATGCTTTGAACAATTCAAATGAACTAATACACTGCCCAACAAGAATTCTCTTGCCTTTGTGGCTGTGTGTGGTGAAGAGTCTAAGGATGAGCTCTGGCATTTTATTCGGATATACCATATTTATAGGCGTATAACAAGCACAGGCTTATAACACCCACCTTCACTTTAAGAGGGAATTTTCAGGAAAAAAATAAATAATTTTAAATAAAGAACTGTGAAGCAAAATAAGTGCCCATCAATGCAGCCTAATCAGTGTCCACCTGCAGCCTCACCATTGCCATGAATGCAGCCTCACCATTGCCATGAATGCAGCCTTACCATTGCCATGAATGCACCTATAAAATTGCCATGAATGCACCCTTACCATTGCCATGAATGCAGCCTTACCATTACCACGAATGCAGCCTAACCATTGCCATGAATGCAGCCTCACTATTGCCATGAATGCAGCCTTACCATTGCCATGAATGCAGCCTTACAATTGCCATGAATGCAGCCTCATCATTGCCATGAATGCAGCCTCACTATTGCAATTAATGCAGCCCCACCATTGACATGAATGCAGCCTCTGAATGTGCGGCGCTAAGGGATTTGTTGGGGGCTACAAAAGAGCTATATATACAAATTACCGGTGGGGCCGCATTAAACCGAAACGTGGGACGCAATTGGCCCCCGGGCTGGACTTTGGACATGCCTGCTATTAGACTGTAAGCTCTTCTGAGCAGGGCCCTCCCAATCCTCTTGTATTTTATTGTATTATAACCGTATTTTCTCCCTTTTATATTGTAAAGTGTTGCGTAAACTGGCACTATATAAATCCTGAATAATAATGATAATAATAATAATACTTCTGACACTCAGCAGTCTGTCATTTCTGTTCTCCAGCAGTTTTGAGTTAATTGATCAGACACACCATCTACTCAACTGCTAAAGTAAAACTAGAATCAAAGTGAAAACAATGCCCAAAGATTCATTACAGAATATTGCAAGAAGAATACATTTTAACGGAGTTTGCATTTTTATATGTAGCACATTAAACCCATTAAAGCGGAAGTCCCGCCGAAAAAAAATGTATTAAAAGTCAGCAGCTACAAATACTGCAGCTGCTGACTTTTAACCACTTCCCGCCCGGTCAATAGTCAATTGACGTCCGGGAAGTGGTTGTGAAATCCTGACTGGATGTCTATTGACGTCCTGTAGGATTACATGCCGACGCGTGCCCGTGGGGGCGCGCAGCGCGGTGATCAGTGATGCAGAGTGTCAGTCTGACACCCTGCATCTCCGATTTCGGTAAAGAGCCTCCGGCGGAGACTCTTTACCACGAGATCAGCCGTGTCCAATTACGGCTGATCCCGATGTAAACAGGAAGAGCTGTTGATCAGCTCTTCCTCACTCGCGTCTGACAGACGCGAGTAGAGGAGAGCCGATCGGCGGCTCTCCTGACAGGGGGGGTTCGCGCTTATTGTTTATCAGCGCAGCCCCCCCTCAGATGCCAACACTGGACCACCAGGGAGTGCCCCCCGGTGCTAAATAGAGCAAAAATGGGCACAAAAAAAACAATAAAAAAAATTGAACACAATCGATGCCAATCAGTGCCCACCCCTCAGTGTCCATCAGTGCCACCTCCTAGTGCCAATCTATGCCCAGTGCCCACCTATCAGTGCCCATATGTGCCACCCATAAGTACCCATCAGTGCCACCCATACGTGCCGCCCATGAGTGCCCATCAGTGCCGCCTATGAGTGCCCAGTGCCGCCTATGAGTGCCCATCAGTGCCGCCTATGAGTGCCCATCAGTGCCGCCTATGAGTGCCCATCAGTGCAGCATACCAGCGCCGCCTATCGCTGCCCATCAGTGCCGTTCATCACTGCCCATCAGTGCCGCCTCATCACTGCCCATCAGTGCCACCTTATCGGTGCCCATCAGTGCCGCCATATCGGTGCCCATAATTGAAGAAGAAATCGTACTTTTTTACAAAAAAATTAACAGAAAAAAATAAAAACTTAATTGTTTTCAAAAATGTTGGTCTATTTTTAGTTGTTTGCGCAAAAAATAAAAATCGCAGAGGTGATCAAATACCACCAAAAGAAAGCTCAATTTTTGGGAACAAAATGATAAAAATGTAATTTGGGTACAGTGTAGCATGATCGCGCATTTGTCATTCAAAGTGCGACAGCGCTGAAAGCTGAAAATTGGCTTGGGCAGGAAGGTGCGTAAGTGCCTGGTATAGAAGTGGTTAATATATGGACACCTAAGCCCTGTACACATGGGCCAGAATCTCGTCAGGAGAAAACCGATGTTTTTTCCTGATGAGATTCTTCTCAAGAATCTCTTGCCGTCCGAGTGTACAGACACTCCTTTCAAAAGAAGCGCGGTTCTTTTGGAAGGCAAGAGCGCGGTGACGTCATTGCGTATGATGAGCATGCGCTCGTCACATTCGATGCCGTCGCTGCCATCTTGCTGCACCCTACCTATGCCTAGGAAGCTACCGCGCATGCGTCAAAGTCATTTCGAGCATGCGCGGGTTTCCATAGCGACAGTTAAGTATACACACTCTCGGGTTTCTCGTCAGGAAAACACTGCCGAGAATCACGAGGAGAAAATAGAGCAGGTTCTGTATTTTTCTTGTCGAAATTTAAGGCAGTTTTCTTGACGAGAAACCTCAAAGCCTCGTACACACGCTTGGTTTGCTCTGCCAGCAGTTTTCTTGCTGGATCTTGCCGAGAAAGCTGAGCATGTGTACGAGGCTTTACCTGTCCAAGGCGCCCACAATGTCGGGTCCCAAAGCCGATTTGTCCCTTGGCTCTCGGGTGCTGCCGCCGCCATCTTTGGTAAGGGAATCAGGAAGTGAAGCCTTGCGGCTTCACTCCTGGTTCCCTACTGCGCATGCACGAGTAGCCCTAGGTGATCCCACTGGTCCCTGCTGTCTTCTGGGACCTATGTGTCTCCCAGAAGTCAGTGTGGGGGGGGGGAGTAGGCGCCAGACGTGGCGTAGGTTATCGCTGTGATGGAACTGTAACTGTGGGGAATCAGCTGATGGAAGTGGTAAAAGATTAGTTGGAGACGTGATAGGCTTCCCTGAAGAGGTGAGTTTTCAGGGATCGCCTGAAAGTAGCAAGAGTAGGGGATAGCCGGACAGGTTGAGGTAGTGAGTTCCAGAGGATGGGAGAGGCTCTGGAGAAATCCTGGAGACGAGCATGGGAGGAGCAGACGAGAGAGTGATGACCACTCATGCAGGGTGCAGGGATGTTGCCCCCCTGATACATGCGTCCGGCCCCTAAAGCACATGCAGGGCACTGGGTGTATGGATTCCAATGTTATTTTGTGTTATTTTTTTTAAGCACATGATTAGAGCCTAATCGGACACACAATCGGACATTCCGACAACAAAGCCGTGGATAATTTTCCGACGGATGTTAGCTCAAACTTGTCTTGCATACACATGGTCGCACAAATGTTGTCTGAAATTGCGAACGCCAGGAACGCAGTGACGTACAACACGTACAATGGCACATTAAAACGGAAGTTCCATACCAAGTGCGCCACCCTTTGGGCTCCTTCTGCTAATCTCGTGTTAGTAGAAGTTTGGTGCGAGACGATTCGCGCTTTTCAGCCTCGTGCTTTTCAGTCCGTTACTGCAGCGTGATGAATGTGCTATGTCCATTAGGAACGCTAGTTTTACCAGACCGAGCGCTTCCGTCTCGTACTTAATTCAAAGAATGCGTGGAATTGTGTAAATTTCGTAAATTTTGAGCGTGTGTACACAATTCCAATGCACACAGCATTGGAATTGTGTACACACGCTCAAAATTTACGAGAACGGATTTTGTTGTCGGAAAATTTGAGAACCAGCTCTTAAATTTTTGTTGTCGGAAATTGCGACAGAAAATGTCCGATGGGGCATACACACTGTCGCAATATCTGCCAAAAAGCTCCCTTCGAACATTTGTTGTAAGGCTCTAAATGGCTTCAAAAAGGGGGTGGGGTGAGCCCACCCAGTTGTGAGACCTGATTGGCCAGGAGTCCTAAGACATAATTGGCCACAGGTCCTAAGTCCTGATTGACTGGGAGGAGAAGCGACTGCCTGGACTCTGGAGAAGACTGGCTGGGAGTGATCCTAACTGTGGGGGGGGCTACCACTGACATGACAGCGATCACTGCTCCTGATGACAGGGAGCAGTAAATCCCTGACATGTCACTAGGCAGAACAGGGAAATGCCTTGTTTACACAGGCATCTCCCTGTTCTGCCTCTCCACACCGCAATCGGCGAACATCAAGTTCTCGGGACCCGCGAGCACACTCACACACAGTCATCAAAGTGACGTACAGGTACGCCCATTTGCCTGCCCGTGCCATTCTGCCGACGTATATCGGCGTGCGGCGGTAAGGAAGCGGTTAAGTAAGAAAGTAATCTGCATGAATTTTACTGGTGAGTTTAACCACTCTGCAGATCTCGGCCTCTATGCCACACCTTGAGTTTCACCTTGTGATAGATACACAGTTCTGGAACACTCTCCATTACACTTTAACAAATATTGCACTTTTCCCAGCCATGTCTGGATATTTAAATCAAATGCTAGGAGCTTAATAATAGCAGTAAGATATAATGGAGACAATTAAATTCTATTTTACAGTTGCTGAGGCTCCAGTAATAAAAACCCTATACTTCTTATAAGCAAGGTCAAATCTATCTTCCAATAAAATGGCCAAGCTTGATAAATTATACCAGGATTACACTTGTAAATTATTCATGAATTCATACTGGAAGGTCTATGGCAATTGTGCTTAAAGCAACTCTGTCTCCAGATTATATTGTGAACAAGTCCTCCTTGTAAGGCCTCGTACATACGGCCGTTTTCCTCGACAGAATCCATCAAGAAACTTGGTGGCAGAGGTTTTTTGCTGAGGAAAACGGTCGTGTGTATGTTTTTCATCGAGAAAACTGTCGAGGAACTCGACGAGAAGTCTCAATTTCCTCGTCGTGTTCCTTGGCGGGCTGGTTTTCGACGGGAAACACGTTCGTGTGTATGCTTAGAAACCCTTGCATGCTCAGAATAAAGTATGAGACGGGAGCGCACCTTCGGTAAAAGTAGCGTTTGTAATGGAGATAGCACATTTCTCACGCTGTAACAGACTGAAAAGTGCAAATCGTCTCCTAACAAACTTTTACTTAACACGCAGTAACATGAGATTAGCAAAAGCAGCCCCAAGGGTGGCGCCAGTGGAATCAAACTTCCCCTTTATAGTGCCGTCGTATGTGTTGTACGTCACCGCTTTTGAGAACTAGGAGATTTTGTCTTGACAGTGTGTACGCAAAGAAAGCTTGTTAAGTTTCTCGATAAGCCTAACAAGGAACTCGTCGAGGAAAACGATGTTTCATTTACGACGAGATTCTCGGTCGTGTGTACGAGGCCTAAGGCCCCGTACACACGAGGAGACATGTCCGATGAAAACGGTCCGCGGACCGTTTTCATCGGACATGTCTCCTGGGAGCTTTTGGTCTGATGTGTGTACACATCATCAGACCAAAATCCCCGCGGACAGAGAACGCGGTGACGTAGAAGACACCGACGTTCTCAAACACGGAAGTGCAATGCTTCCACGCATGCGTCGAATCAATTTGACGCATGCACGGGATTTCGGGACGCTGGTTACACGTCATAACCAGCGGACATGTCCGATTAGGTGTACTAACCATCGGACATGTCCGACGGACATGTTTCCAGCGGACAAGTTTCTTAGCTTGCTAAGAAACTTTTGTCCGCTGGAAACCTGTCCGCTAGGCCGTACACACGGTCGGACATGTTTGCGGAAACTGGTCCGCGGACCAGTTTCAGCGGACATGTTCGACCGTGTGTAAGCGGCCTAAGAGTTGACATGCATCTGTCCGGCCACCAGAGCTGCTTATCTTCACCCTGTTCAAGAGCTGTGGTGGCTGAAGAATCCAGGACCAGGAATCTGACACAGCTGAAAGTGTATAGAGAAAAAAAGAGGGTTCCAGGTAGAGGGTACAGTCCAAAGTACCACATGAATGAGCAATCTACTGAGCTGGCCAGAGCCACCTCTGGAGGGAGTCTGTTCCACATTTTCACAGCTCTTAGGCCTCGTACACACAACCGTTTTCCTCGACAGAATCCATCAAGAAACTTGGTGGCAGAGCTTTTTTTGCCGAGGAAAACGGTTGTGTGTATGTTTTTCATTGAGAAAACTGTAGAGGAACTCAATGAGAAAAAAAGAGAACAAGTTCTCTTTTTCCTCGTCGGGAGTCTCAATTTCCTCGTCGTGTTCCTCGTTGGGCTGGTTTTCGACGAGAAACACGTTTGTGTGTATGCTTAGAAACCTGCACATGCTCAGAAGGGTGGCGCCAGTGGAATCAAACTTCCCCTTTATAGTGTCGTCGTACGTGTTTTACGTCACCGCGTTTGAGAACGACGAGATTTGGTCTTGACAGTGTGTACGCAAAGGAAGCTTGTCAAGTTTCTCGACAAGCCTGACAAGGAACTCGTCGAGGAAAACGATGTTTCATTTACGACGAGTTCCTCGCTCGTGTGTACGAGGAATCACTGTGAAGAAACTTTTCTGTATTTTTGAGATGAAATCTCTTTTCCTCTAGACGTACAAAGTTTCCCCCTTTCCTCTGTGAAGACCTTAAAGTGGAGGTTCACCCTCAAAAAAAATTCTGACATCACACGGAGTCGCGCCATCCTACCGACAGAATGCCGGTGTTTTTTTTTTTCTCAGCACATACCTCTTAATCCTGATTTTCACCTCACGGCAATCCCGCGGGAGTGGGCGTTTCCCAAGCACTGCCTGTGATTGACAGGCTTCCGAACGGCGCATACTGCGTGTGATGTCAGAATTTTTTTTAAAGGGTGAACCTCCACTTTAAAGTAAATAACTCAAAACCAGGTTCACTATATGGACCCCTTATATATCTGTACATGTTGATCATATCCCCCCTTAATCTCCTCTTCACAAGAGAGAATACATTCAGTTATAGCTGAGTTCCTTCATGCATCCTATCAGTTTGGTTGCCCTTCTCTGCACTTTCTCCAGTTCCCTGATATCCTTTTTGAGAGCCGGTGCCAAAACTGAACTGTATATTCCAGATGCATTGAGGTCGGCTTGTAAATTGGCGACATCCTGTAAGGACGTTATTCCACTACATGGCTTGGTGTCATCTGCAAACACTGAAATGTTACTTTTTATTATATAAAAAAGTAAGGGTCCCAACACTGAACTTTGGGGTACACCACTGGCAATACTTCTCCGCAGGATGTGGAAACCTTGCAAGAATATCTGAACAAATTAATGGGGTGGGCAACTAGATGGCAAATGAGGTTTAATGTATAAAAATGCTAAATAATGCATTTGGGTGGCAAAAATATGAATACAATCTATACACTGGGGGGGAGAACCTCTGGGGGAATCTAGGATGGATAAGGACCTGGGGGTCCTAGTAGATAATAGGCTCAGCAATGCCAAGCTGCTGCTAACAAAGCAAACAGAATATTGGCATTAAAAAAGGGATCAACTCCAGAGATAAAATGATAATTCTTCCGCTCTACAAGACTCTGGTCCGGCTGCACCTGGAGTATGCTGTCCAGTTCTGGGCACCAGTCCTCAGGAAGGATGTACGGGAAATGAAGCGAGTACAAAGAAGGGACAACAAATCTAATAAAAGGAGGATATTAGTTATGAGGAAAGGTTGCGAGCACTGAACTTATTCTCTCTGGAGAAGAGACGCTTGAGAGGGGATATGATTTACATTTACAAATACCGTACTGGTGACCCCACAATAGGGATAAAACGTTTTTGCAGAAGGGAGTTTAATAAGACACGTGGCCACTAATTAAGAAGAAAAGAGGTTTAGAGCTAAACTGTGTAGAGGGTTCTTTACTGTAAGAGCGGTAAGGATGTGGAATTCCCTTCCACAGGAGGTGGTCTCAGCGGGGGGCATCAATAGTTTAAAAAGACTATTCGATAAGCCTCTGAACGACCACAACATACAGGGATATACAATGTAATACTGACATATAATCACACACATAGGTTGGACTTAATGGACTTGTGTCTTTTTTCAACCTCACCTACTATGTAACTATATAACCTTAGACCATTCAGAGTATAAATCGACTAGCACTACTCTGAATTCGGTCTTCGGTTTCAAAATTAATAAAGCAAGGTCCATATAAACGTGGGTGAGCGAGTTTGGGGTGGAGGAACTTGACTGGTCTGCACAGAGTCCTGACCTCAACCCAATGGAACACCTTTGCAATGAATTGGAGCGCAGACTGCGAGCAAGGCCTTCTCATCCAACATCAGTGCCTGACCTCACAAAGGCGCTTCTGGAAGAATGGTCAAACATTCCCATAGACACACTCCTAAACCTTGTGGACGGCCTTCCCAGAAGAGTGGAAGCTGTTATAGCTGCAAAGGGAGGGCCAAGTCAAAATTGAACCCTACGGACTAAGACTGGGATGCCATTTAAGTTCATGTGCGTGTAAAGGCAGGTGTCCCAATACTTTTGGTAATTTAGGATATGTGGCCAGCAACAGTGCTAGATTTATAGCTGGATTCAGGTAGGCGGGTGCATAGTTGCGGCGGCGTAGCGTATGGCATTTACACTACGCCGCCGTAAGTTTGCAAGGCAAGTACTGTATTCACAATCGGCCAGATTTACAAAAGAGATACGACGGCGTATCTCTGTTTCTATCTATGCGACTGATTCATAGAATCAGTTACACATAGATATCCCTAAGATCCGACAGGTGTAATTGTTTTACACTGTCGGATCTTAGGAAGCAGTACCGCGGCCGCCGCTGGGGGGATTTTGCGTCGTAAACCAGCGTCGGGTATGCAAATTAGCACTTACGGAGATCCACTAAATTTTTTCCCGTCGTTTGGTCGCCGCAAGTCTTAGTTTGCCGTCGCAAAGATAGGGTACCTTTTACAAAGTGTAAACTTAGTACACCATGTAAAAGTATATGAAATGAATAAGTGATAGCGCTAGTATTAACTAGTGCTGAGTGAGTACAGTGTGAATGTTAATAATATAAATCATACACAGTGAGTATAAATAGCAACACTTATGAAAAAATACTAAGTCCAATGAGATGATGAAATGAGTTCCTTATGGGTTAAAAACCCATATGCAGCCCTATGGTAATCAGCTGGCGTTTCCTCCTCAATGCTTCTCATTAGACAGACAACGACCTTTCCCATAAAAGATCCAAGCAGAAAAACTCCAATATAAAGGAAAAAAGAAAAAGAAAGAGGACAAGCCTCATAGTACAATACTGTATAGCAAAGGACAATGGACAAGAGACTACACCGACGGTATATGAACTCACAAAACCGCCGATTGACACAGGCTCTGAGTTAGATAGCCGCTCAGTGTGATGGTCTCCTCACTAGGATCGTAGTCCCGTCACATAGGCTCCTCCCCCACGCGTTCCGTCACTAGGCACGTGACTTAGTCATGTATTTTTTGCTGTTTTTTCCACTTTTTGTTTTATATATGGTAGCGCAGTAGTACCATTCCTCTTTACACATGTAAAAGTATACCCGTCTTTCCAGTGTCGCTTTCAAATTATTTTTACATTTTTTATTTTTTCCGGCGCAAGTCTTTTTTACCCGTCGCGATTCACAAAACGTTGGCGCATCGTAACTTCGCGCAAAGGACTTTGGGAAATTTGAGACGGGAGCATGCGCAGTACGTCCGGCGCGGGAGCGCTCCTAATTTAAATGGGACTCGCCCCATTCGATTGGGCCCGCCTTGCGCCGGACGGATTTAGGATACACCGCTGCAAATTTCCAGGTAAGTGCTTTGTGGATCGGGCACTTAGCCAGAAAATTTGCGGCGGTGTAACTTAAATCGGTTAAGTTACGTTGCGCCCGGGCTACGTGAATCTGGCCCAAATTACTTGCCTGCTAAGTTACGGTGGCGTAGCGTAAATGCGGCGGGCGTAAGTGCGCCTAATTCAAAATAGGCTGAGTGGCGTGCTTTATGTTAATATGTGTTGATCTGACGTGATTGACGTATTTTACGAACGGCACATGCGCCGTCCGTGTACATATCCCAGTGTGCATTGCGGCAAAGTACGCCGCACGGTCCTATTGGTTTCGACGTGGACGTAAATGATGTAAATCCCTATTCACGGACGACTTACGCAAACGACGTAAAATTTTAAAATTTCGACGCTGGAACGACGGCCATACTTAACATTACTATTCCAGCTATTTGATGGAATAACTTTAGGCCTGAAAGTGCGTTACGTAAACAGCGTATCTTTACTGCGTTGGGCAAGCGTACGTTCGTGAATCGGCGTATCTACTCATTTACATATTCTAGGCCGACCGCAATGGAAGCGCCACCTAGCGGTCAGCCTAAAAATTACACTTTAGGATACGACGGTGTAAGACACTTACGCCGCTCGTATCTGAGCCTAATTTAAGCGTATCTGGTTTACAGAATACGCTTAAATTTGCGTCGGCGTAGATTCCGAGTTAGGTCGGCGTATCTACTGATACGCCGGCCTAACTCTCTGTGAATCACCCCCTTAGTCTTAGGGGGCCCGGGGCATTTTAGATTTGTGGGGCCTCTCATTCACAAATAGGTTTACCTTTTACCTTCTCAATGTCAATGACACATTTTCAAAATGCATGACATAACACCATTCTGAGGTCACACACGCACTCAGTCATAGGCCCCCTTCCTTAACCCCTTCCCGACCGCCGCATGTACATATACGTCGGCAGAATGGCACGTACAGGCACATTGGCGTACCTGTACGTCCCTGCCTTTCCGCGGGTCGGGGGTCCGATCAGGACCCCCCCCGCGACATGCGGCGGTCGGGTTCCCGCGGGGAGTGATCCGGGACGACGGCGCGGCTATTTGTTTATAGCCGCTCCGTCGCGATCGCTCCCCGGAACTGAAGAACGGGGAGAGCTGTATGTAAACACGGCTTCCCCCGTGCTTCACTGTGGCGGCGTATCGATCGAGTGATCCCTTTTATTAGGGAAACTCGATCGATGATGTCAGTCCTACAGCCACACCCCCCTACAGTTGTAAACACACACTAGGTGAACCCTAAATGTTACAGCGCCCCCTGTGTTTAACTCCCAAACTGCAACTGTCATTTTCACAATAAAGAATGCAATTTAAATGCATTTTTTGCTGTGAAAATGACAATGGTCCCAAAAATGTGTCAAAATTGTCCGAAGTGTCCACCATAATGTCGCAGTCATGAAAAAAAATCGCTGATCGCCGCCATTAGTAGTAAAAAAAATAAAAATCCAATAAAACTATCCCCTATTTTGTAAACACTATAAATTTTGCGCAAACCAACCGATAAACGATTATTGCGTTTTTTTTTTTACCAAAAATAGGTAGAACAATACGTTTCGGCCTAAACTGAGGAAAAAAAATATTATATATGTTTTTGGGGGGTATTTATTATAGCAAAAAGTAAAAAATATTGATTTTTTTTCAAAATTGTCGCTCTATTTTTGTTTATAGCGCAAAAAATAAAAACCGCAGAGGTGATCAGATACCACCAAAAGAAAGCTCTATTTGTGGGGAAAAAAGGACGCCAATTTTGTTTGGGAGCCACGTCGCACGACCGCGCAATTGTCTGTTAAATCGACTCAGTCCCGAACTGTAAAAACACCTTGGGTCTTTAGGCAGCATATTGGTCCGGTCCTTAAAGGGTCAGTAAAGGAAACATTATTTTTTTGCTAAAATGACTGTTTACAGGGTATAGAGACATAAAAGTTAACTGATTCCTTTTAAAAATGATGAAAAATAGATTAAATTCTATCATATAATCTGCATTTAGTTTCACTTTCGGTTTTAAACTGATTTCATGTTTATGTGAAGTAAAGAGACACACAGAACAAAAACAAACAAATCCAGGGCAGTGTTTTGTTTTTAAAATGAATCTGATTGGTTCTGAGGAGTTTTAGACACACATTAATGACAGCTTAGACCACAGTGAGAAGCTCCCATGAGAAATTTACTATGGAGCCAGAGAACCAGGAAGTGAGGATTTCAGCAAAGGATTACAGCTGCTTCAAAGCAAAAACGGACAATGAGGACATGAAATCAAGACTGCTATAAGGTAAAGCAAGCTATTTAGCCCAAAATTTTTTTTTGTTTAGCGATCCTTTAAGTGGTTAAGAGCGTAAGCGTTCTGTGTTTAACTTGTGCCAAAATTAGTTTTAAACAATTATACAATATACCAGTCTTGAGTAAAACCTTTTACAGCTGATGGCAGGGAAAATATTACTTTCCAGGATACATTTAATAAAAGAGAGGATTGTTCAAAATTATCATATATTTTATTATTATTATTTATTTTCATTATTTGGTATTTTTTATATTGTTTGATATAATGTTTGTATGAGGGGAGGGCTTCTGTGAGGGGGTCCGGGGGAGTTGCAACTTAGGGCCCAGAGCAGTTGCCCCTTTGGCCCCCCTTATAAATCAAGCACTGGCCAGTAAAGGTCCGACCAAAGCAAGATCTTTCTACCTGCTTAGTTGTTCCAGATCAGTGAATAAGAAAATATTAAAGTCATTTTACCAGCCTGGCAGCCAGTAAAAAAGTTTTTTCAGATGGGGAAGTCATCAAAAGAAGCTGACATATTTCTCTCGTCTCGGCTCTGGTTTGCTTTAATGGCTTCAAGTGTTTCTAAAGCCAAAACATTTTTCTAAGTTTGGATAGCTAAGGGTCAGAACCTTTGTACTGCCAATGTCATATGAAGTGATAGGAATCCAAAATGTTACAGTTGTCACTAAAACAGGAACACAGGGGAAAGCTTCCACTGGGGACAGCTGCTATGGTGACAACTTATGCCGCGTACACACGATCGGATTTTCCGTCGGAAACATCTTGGATGGTTTTTCCGACGGAATTCTGCTCAAGCTTGGCTTGCATACACACAGGGCCAGATTCACAGAAGAGATACGACGGAGTATCTCTGATACACCGTCGTATCTCTCAGAGTATCTATGCGACTGATTCATACAGTAGAATCAGTTACGCATAGATATCCCTTAGATCCGACAGGTGTAATTGTCTTACACCGTCGGATCTTAGGATGCAATACCGCGGCCGCAGCTGGGTGGAGTTTGCGTCGTATTCCAGCGTCGGGTATGCAAATGAGGTTTTACGGCGATCCACGACGTTTTTTTGCGTTCGGTACGTCGTCGCTAGTCTAGTTTCCCGTCGCAAAGTTAGTCGTCGTTTTACCTGCCCTAACTTTACACAGCCCATGTTAAAGTATGGCCGTGTTTCCCGCGTCAAATTTAAAAAAAAAAAATTCTTGCGTAAGACATCCGGGAATACGAAAGTACGCTACGCACGTCGCCGTTCGAAAAAATGACGTCACTTCGCGCAAAGCACGGCGGGAATTTCAAAACGGAGCATGCGCAGTAGGTCCGGCGCGGGAGCGCGCCTAATTTAAATGGCACACGCCCCTTTGAATTACGCGGGCTTACGCCGGAGGCCGCCGGCGTAAGTTTTCATGCAAGTGCTTGGTGAATCAGGCACTTGCGATGAAAACTTGCAGCGGTGTAACGTATCTACGATACGTTACGCCGCCGCGATTCTACGTGAATCTGGCCCACAGTTACACAAAAGTTCTCTGAACTTTTGATCGTCAAGAACGCGGTGATGTACAACACTACAACAAGCCGAGAAAATGAAGTTCAATGCTTCCGAGCATGTGTTGAATTGTTTCCGAGCATGCGGCGGAATTTTGCACGTCGGAATTGCTACAGACGATTGGATTTTCCAGTAGGAATTTTTTCCGTCTGAAAATTTGAGAACCAGCTCTCAATCTTTTGTTGGTGGAAACTCCGACAGCAAAAGTCCGATGAAGCATACACACGGTTCAAAAGCTCACATCGGAATTGTGTGTACGGGCATAAGAGTAGATTTTCCCTCCGTTTGGGGAAAATTTCCTCGTACTTCCTGTTTTGTCACTTGGTCAGGCAGTGAAGTGAAATGTCCCTTAGGCACAATCAGCACAGAAAATAAAAACCCACATGTCATGTATATGCAGTAATGTCTGGCAGCTTACATTCCTCTCCATGTGTTCACCTTAGAGGCCAGACACTCTCACCTGCCTGCATTTATTATCTCTCCTCCCTGTATGGCTCCACCCCAGGCCATACCAGGAACTCTATATTAACCAGTGCACTGCAGGTCTGCCTTGCTGATCAATGTTGTTTGTTAAGCATTGTGTGTTTGGGTTCCTGCTTGCTGTGTGCTACGTTTATCTCTGTGTACCGATCTTGGCTTGTCCCCGACTATTCCTGTTTGTTTGTGACCCTGACCTTTGGCCTGTCCTTTGTTTATCCGTGTCTGCTTGTCGCCCTGACCTTGTTTTACCCCTTACTATCTCTTGTATCCTGAGTGGCTCCTTCCCCTCTCTCCTCTATGCCCTACGGAGCGTGAGCTAGGGGACTCTGGGGGCCGCAACCTGGATTCAGTCGCAGCTAAGGCCATCCTCACCACTAGAGGCTCTGGTGAATAGCTGCTGGATCTTAGACTCCGCACCCTGGGGAATCCTGGGCTCAAGCTTCCTGTGGGATCCCTGTTTGCGCTCGAGTGGACCTGCCTTCCATATCCACTCCGTGTTCCATCCGCAGCAGTCTGTCAATTCCTTGTGGTGCACTGGGGAAAGAAAAATTACCGCTCAAGGTGGGTCTGCTGGACAATCAGTAGCTGCTCAGGAAGCCAGGCCAGTGCCGGCAATGCACGAGGCAAAATGTAGAAGTTGAAAGGATGGACAGCCGCACCTCCAGAAAAACCCTTAGGTTGTCTTTATTTAAAAAATTGGTGGAAAATGCACTACAAATAACAGCAAAGGGTGGAATACAGTCTACGCGTTTCGCACTGCGATCAGTGCTTAGTCATGGTTAAGCACTGATCGGAGTGCAAAACGCGTAGGCTATATTCCACCCTTTTCTGTTATTTGTAGTGCATTTTCCACCTATTTTTTAAATAAAGACAACCTAAGGTTTTTTTTGGAGGTGCGGCTATCCATCCTTTCAACTTTCTACATTTTACCTTGTGGTCCACTCCTGACTCCAACGGGATGCATCTGGCCACAGGTGACCTGACACCACACGGTTAATACCCTACTCTATAAAAAAACGTAATAAAAAAATTGGCTTTAGATATACTGTATTTATCTCCCTATTACGCACTCCGGTGTATAGCGTGCACCCCTAATGTAGTCCTGAAATTCCTGGAAAAAAAATGTTTTATACTTACAGATTTGTTATCTTGCAAGGGCGTCCATCGGCGGCCTTGTCCGGTCCGGCGTTCTTCTGCAACCATCGTTGGTGTCCTCCCACGCTGTCTCCGAGTCGAATCCCTGCTTCCCGCGCTGTGTTTGAACCACTCCGCCGACATATACCGAGCGCAGTACACTCGGGTATAGTCGGGCAGGCTCGGCTCCTCTCGCGTAAAGGACGTACAGGACGCACAGGACGTGACCGCGAGAGGAGCCGAGCCTGCCCGAGGATACCCGAGTGTACTGCGCTCGGTATATGTCGGCGCAGTGGTTCAAACACGGCACGGGAAGCGGCTATCGGCGTATATCGTGCACCCACGATTTTGCCCTGATTTTAATGGCAAAAATGTGCGCGGTATACTCCAGTAAATACGGTACTTTAGGATTTGTACTTACCTTATGTGCACTGAGCTTTCCAGTGCATACAAGGTAGCAGAATATAAATTATTCATTCCTGTGGGCATTTTTTTTTCTACCAAAATGAGATGCAAATAGGGGTGAAGATGAGGTCATCAATTTATTAGTTCTAGACAAGACTTGAAAACACAATGGTGTGTCTCATGATGCTGCAGTGCCCTTAAGCCGTCAGGGATATGTCTGGTTCAGGCTGAATAATACTGTATGAATAATACGGAAAAACCTTATGTTATTATGACTCATAACTATGTCCACTCTAAGAAAGTAAGCTCAGCCTAATCTCACTAACAGGTACAGTGCAGAGCTTGTCAACAACTGTAGTATACCACCCACAGGTCTGTTTCTTTTTAGTAATGGCTCTCCACCCCAGACAGGGGGGCGGAAGAAATCTCCGGAGATGACTGCTAGAAGATACCTTTCAACAAAACACCCCAAATTATATAGGTACACAAATCTGTGATATTATTAATATCCTAATTACTGTATTATTCTAAACACGTGTCTACCCAGTAGGTGAAAAAGTTCAAAACCTACAAACATTTCCACTTATAAAATTTCTGGGCAAAGGTAAGAACTGAAAGTCACATACCACCCTTGGGTGGAGTAAGGACAACTATGATGTTAGAGCTAGAGTGTGCAAAACAGCGGGGGCAGTTTAAACCAATGGAAAGCTCTAGAAGAGTGTTGGACAATTGTGGAATTACAACACTAGCGACAACCAATGTGAAGGCAGTCAGCAGGCTGAAGACAAGCAGACTGATAACAGGCGATCAGGTCAGGAAGCAAACTAAATAGTATGGTCATTAACAAGTAGAGAATGCGCCAGGTAGCAATTCAGATAGCATGGTCAGTAACAAGCAGATGTAAAACTCAAAAGAAAGGGAAAGTGGCGCTGTTCTACAAGGGTGATACACAGATCAAGACAAGAGACCACTGCTCCTGTAGTAAATGAATAACTAAAACTCTACTGTGATCTGCCTTAAAGCGGAGCTCCACCCAAAATTAAACATAACCTCAAAAATAATACTGCTGATCAACAATGCTTAAACCGATATTTTCAATAAAAAATGCTTTACTGTACCAGTTAAACTAGATGGGCTTCCGGTCTGCAGCCATTGGGTTTCTGTCGGGTTTTTCTGTGTTTCCTGTCCCGCGCAGTGTCTTCTGGGAGCTTGTGTTATAGCTCCCTTGCTATCGTATTCTGCCCTGTTATACTAAACATCGCGCGATTTCGTGGGGGAGGAAGTGACGCGCGATGTAAACAAAGGCAGGAGGGTGGGCTTTACAAAAATGTCCATTACAAGACAGATACTGCGACGCTGACGCCGCTGCTCCCGGGTGCGAGTGCGCAAGCGCAAGATCGAGCGGTGGATGCTGGGATTACAGCATCACCGCATCCAGGAAGTCTCTGCTGGTGGGATTCATAATGCCCACAGTGAAGATGGCAACGGCTGACGAGGGATAATATACAGTTGTATTCAAAATTATTCAACCCCCACTGAAATTGATTGTTTTGCCCAGTTTGACACTGATTTTGATCATCCTGTCATCCTGCTTACAATTAAATCAAAGAGGCACGTGTAGGTCAGACAAATATAACATAACATTTATAATGAAATAACCACAAATGTATTTTCTGTGCTCACATCATTATCAGTTTTATTCAACCCCCAATTGACATTCAATCTTAGTACTTAGTACAACATCCTTTTACAGTTATAACAGCTTTTAAACTTGAAGCATAGCTTGACACAAGTGTCTTGCAGCGATCTACGGGTATCTTCGCCCATTCGTCATGGGCAAAAGCCTCCAGTTCAGTCACATTCTTAGGCTTGCGCACCGCAACTGCTTTCTTTAAGTCCCACCAGAGGTTCTCAATCGGATTTAAGTCTGGTGACTGCGATGGCCACTCCAAAATGTTCCAGCCTTTAATCTGCAACCATGCTCTAGTGGACTTGGAGGTATGCTTGGGATCATTGTCCTGTTGAAAGGTCCAACCTCTCCCAAGCCTCAGGTTTGTGACGGACTGCATCACATTGTCATCCACTATCTCCTGTTACTGAAGAGAATTCATGGTACCTTGCACACGCTGAAGCTTCCCTGTACCTGCAGAAGCAAAACAGCCCCAGAGCATGATTGACCCCCCGCCATGCTTCACAGTAGGCAAGGTGTTCTTTTCATCATAGGCCTTGTTCTTCCTCCTCTAAACATAGCGTTGATCCATGGGCCCAAACACTTTTTGTTTCATCAGTCCACAGAACACGATCCCAAAACTTCTGTGGTTTGTCCACATGACTGCAGTCGACTCTTCTTATTCTTTGGAGACAGCAAGGGGGTGCGCCTGGGAGTTCTGGCATGGAGGCCTTCATTACGCAGTGTGCGCCGTATTGTCTGAGCAGAAACTTCAGTACCCACATCTGACAAATCTTTTCTCAGTTCCTCAGCAGTCACAAGGGGACTTTTCTCCACTCTACGCTTCAGGTAGCGTACAGCAGTCGAAGTCAGCATCTTCTTTCTGCCACGACCAGGTAGCGTTTCAACAGTGCCCTTTGCCTTTAATTTGCGAATGATGCTTCCTATGGTGTCTCTTGGTATGTTTAACATCTTCTTATAGCCATTGCCCTTCCTGTGAAGAGTAATCACCTCTTCTCTTGTCTTCCCGGACCATTCCCTTGACTTCACCATGTTTGTAACCACACTAGTAAATGTCTAGAAGGAGCCGAGTATCAAAGTCATTTGAAAGCTGCCTGATTGGTGCTTATTAGGCTTTATTGCTGCTCCCTGACATCCACTGGTGTTTTCAATACCTGATTGAAAACACTTCAATGAACCTCTGTTCTTCAGAGTAGTAGTCTATAAGGGGTTGAATAATTGTGTAAATGAAGAATTCACAAAATAAACATTTACTACTGTATTACAAAACCAATTGATGTCATTTTAGTTGCATATGGTTCTTTATAAAGTCCTTGTAGGATTTCATTCTGAATACAATTACAAATGTACACTAAATTCACTAAAACCCTTTACAGCATTGGGGGGTTGAATAATTTTCAACACAACTGTAAGTTATTATTACAGACAGCATCAGATATGGACGGACCTTGAAAATGAGAAATGTGAGTTTATGTAAGCCTTGACAATAATTGTTTAACTACCCCCCCCCCCCCCCCCCCCCAAAAAAAAAACGTTTTGGCATGGGAGATCCGCTTTAATAATAGTGACCATTAATAAATGTGATAAAAATCTAATAATGAATCTGATAATAGGCTATATAAAAGAACTGGTAGATATGAAAGAAACTATGAATGAGCTCCTTTAAAGTGACGGTACTGGACTATGTAAAAGAGCGCTATAAAGTGGCAGTATGCGCAAAATTTGAAATTACGCGGCGTATCAAGAGATACGCCGGCGTAATACTTTTGTGGATCTACCCCTACAGTTTCGAAGGCCATAATGACAAATTTTGCGCATCGTATCTTTGTTTTGTATCTTCAAAACAAGATACGACGGCATCTGTGTTAGATCCGACAGGCGTACGCCTTAGTACGCTGTCAGATCTAAGATGCAATTTTCCGGCAGCCGCTGGGTGGCGTTCACGTCATAATCCACGTCGAGTATGCAAATTAGCTATTTCCGACGATCCATGAACGTACGAGCGGCCATCGCATTCTTTTACGTCGTTTCTGTTTCCGCTTTTTCCGGCGTATAGTTAAAGCTGCTATCTGGTGGCGTACTCAATGTTAAGTATGGCCGTCGTTCCCGCGTATAATTTTGAAAATTTTACATCGTTTGCGTAAGTCGTCCGTGAATGGGGCTGGACGCCATTTACGTTCACGTCGAAAACAATGACGTCCTTGCGACGTCATTTGGAGCAATGCATCCTGGGAGTTTTGACGGACGGGGCATGCGCAGTTCGTTCGGCGTGGGGACGCGCTTCATTTAAATGAAACATGCCCCCTACTCGCCGCATTTGAATTCTGCGCCCTTACGCCGCAAGAAATACACTACACGGCCGTAACTTATGGCGCAAATTCTTTCAGGATTCAAAGATTTGCAAAGTAAGTTACAGCGGCGAAGCGTATCTCACATCTGCGACGGGCGCAGCGTAGGTATGTGGATCTGCCCCACTGTATCTAAGGATGGGTAAGCTGAAGAATATTATATATTTTTTCTTGGGTTTGGTTATCCTTTAAATCTACCTCCTGTTTGGAGAAATGACAATAACATCTGGTCATGTGATGTGTAGCATGCATCATAAATGATAATAAATAAATAAATATGCCTGTTTCTATCCTATGGGAAAAAGACTTGGCACAGGCTGAATACAGTAATCCTAAGCCAGCTGTAGACTGAATCCATGATCTGCTCAGGACCCTGGAAAACGACAAAAGGCAGTACACAGCCCAATAATTGCATCTGATATTTATAAATACAATGCCTAATTATGCACACATTAATAATGCAATGTCCCATCGAAGTAAGCAGCTATAGTCTAATTAAAGATTTTATGTTGTCGGCACTATGGCAGCATTCACTTGGTACAATAAATGCCTCCGAAATTAATTGCGCAATTATGCTGGAAGAGATGATCTCCAAGCTGTCATAAATGAAATACAGATAATACAACAGAAAATATTAGGCGCCGCTTTTATTTTTAGGTAACAAAGCCCTAAAGTGTATGTGAAACCTATAACTTTAACACACGATGGCAACTTCAAGCAATCCTATACTCAAATGCTGATATAAATGCTTGGAAACAGTCTAGCTGCAATGGATGAATAATTGAATGATTCCATTACTTTTCCTGGAGAAATGGATGTCAGTTGGTCTTGAGAACTCTGTGAAAAAAGAAAGCCATGCATTATATAACCAGAAGTATGTGGATCACGCACCCCCCCAAATGATTGTGTTCAGGTGTTTCCAGTGAAGAGTCCTGGTAATGGTGGAGTGTACAAAGACATTGAAGACAATTGTGCCCACTATGTTCCTATTGGTCGCCAGCAACGATGCCTTCGGGGCTGTGTCCTGGTTGGTCAGCAGTAGGTCAACTCCTCCTTTCTTTTACTGGACACAGATTACCTCTCTTACTACAGCCAGCCTGCACGCTACTGATTGGTGCCTGCTCTAACCCTTGCCTGGATAATGAGATACAGCAGTGATTGCCACCTGCCCTGACCTTTGCCTGGATAACGACAGTGGTGGCTGGTGCTCAATAATTTGGGGGAACCAACACCAACCCCCCGCGTGCGCAGGAGAGGGACATGAAGGTGGAAAATGTCAACAACACCCCCCCCCCCCTCCTGCGGGAGACAGATGGTCGGGAAGGTGGAAGGCCTTCTTAGGACATCTGCCCGGGATGACACTCCAATCTCCCCTCCCCTGTTTGAGCTGGGGAGTGCTGGATGTGGCTGAGCCGCTGCGGGTAAGCCATCCCTGGAGACAGTGGCGGCTGGTGGGGGTCGGTCAGTCGGGATTCCCCTACATCTCCTCCATCTTCCTCCAAGGCCAATAGGAACGCTTCTCCTTTCAGCCAACCAGGAAATAAGTCTCGGAACACACTTCCTGATTGGTCGGGAAGAGAATCGGTGTGACAATAGTGAATATTAATTCGCTATTGTCACACAACTGTGTGGGCTCCGTGCCCACTCTTTTTTGAAACCTATTAGAGCCCCTTTGGGATTAATGTGTCCGGTGCCCAGCTGGAGATTAGGGGCCGGACGCATGGATAGGCGGTTGCGCCCCTGAGCCCCTAATGGATGGGCCTCCACTGGATAACAAAATACATTACTGAGTGCCACCTGCCCTGACTTTCGTCTAGATACCAGAATAGGCTACTGATTGCCACCTACCCTGACCCTTGTCTGGATATTGAAATATAATACTGATTGCTGCCTACTCTGATCCATTCATGGGGTAATGGAATACGCTATTTATTGCCACCTGCCTTGTCCCTTGCCTGGATAATGAAATGTGCTACTAATTGCTGCCTACCCTGACCCTTGCCTGGAAAACAAATTACACTACTGATTGCCGCCTGCCCTGACCTTTGCCTCCATAAAGGATATGCTTCTGATTGCCACCTGCTCTGGTCCTGGACTATGCTACTCTCTGTCACCTCAAACCACTGCTAGCTCAGCATCCAGCCAACCACTAGCCTAGTCACTCATGCACTTAGTACCTACCTAATACATTACCACCTCAATTCCAACTGGACTCAATGGGGCAGATCCACAAAGCGAGTACGCCGGCGTATCTACTGATACGCCGGTGTACTTTCAAATTTCCTGCGTCGTATCTTTGTTTTGAATCCTCAAAACAAGATACGACGGCATCTGGGTTAGATCCGACAGGCGTACGGCTTCGTACACCTTCGGATCTAAGATGCAATTTTCCGGCGTCCGCTGGGTGGCTTTCACGTAGTTTTCCGCGTCGAGTATGCAAATTAGCTATTTCCGACGATCCACGAACGTATGAGCGGCCGGCGCATTCTTCTACGTCGTCTCTAGTCGGCTTTTTCCGGCGTATAGTTAAAGCTGCTGTTTCGTGGCGTATAGTTAAACCTGCCATGTTAAGTATGGCCGTCGTTCCCGCGTTTGATTTGATTTTTTTTCCGTTTGCGTAAGTCGTCCGTGAATCGCGGGATGGACGTAATTTACGTCCAAGTCTAAACAATGACGTCCTTGCGACGTCATTTCACGCAATGCACGGCGGGAAATTTAGGGACGGCGCATGCGCACTACGTCTGGCGCAGGGACGCGCTTCATTTAAATGAAACACGCCCCCTGCCCGCCCAACTTGAATTCCGCGCCGTTATGCCGCTTGAGATACACTACGCGCAAAATCTTACCTTACGGCGTAAAATCTTTATGGATTCGAACCAAAGCCAGGTAAGGTACGGCGGCGTAGCGTATCTCAGATACAATGCGCCGGGGCAGATCTTTGTGGATCTGCCCTAATCTCTCTGAGGCCCCGTACACACGTCCGAGGAACTCGACGTGCCAAACACATCGAGTTCCTCGTCGAGTTCAGTGTGGAAGCCGCCGAGATCTCGGCGGGCCGACTTTCCTCATTGAACAACGAGGAAATAGAGAACATGTTCTCTTTTCGGCCCGACGAGTTCCTCGTCGGCTTCCTCGCTGAAAAGTGTACACACGACCGAGTTTCTTGGCAGAATCCAGCTCCGACCGAGTTTCTGGCTGAATTCTGCCGAGAAACTCGGTCGTGTGCACGGGGCCTAAGGCTCCATGCACACTGGCTTAAAAAACTTTGCTGCTACGGGGGGAGTTTTGTGTTCTGCCTGTAAAAGCAGCTCAATGTAATCCTATGTGTACACGTACATTAGGACGTTAAGGGTTATATTTTGAGTTTGTTTAACCGCTTAACGACCGAGTCATACATATATACTTCGTCACAGTGCCTCCTGTGGGCAAATCGATGTTATATATACGTCCCCTTTAAGATGCGGCATTGTGCGCCCGCCGCATGCTCCGTGAGTCTGACCGCAGGTCCCGCAGACTCGATGTCCGTGGGGATACCCGCGATCGTCTCACGGAAAGGAAGAACGGGGAAATGCTGATGTAAACAAGCATTTCCCCATTCTTTCTAGTGACAGGACACTGATCGTGTTCCCTGTGATCGGGAGAGGTGATCAGTGTCATGTCACACACAGCCCACCCCCCCTACAGTTAGAAGCACTCCCAAGGACACACTTAACCCCTTCAGCACCCACTACTGGTTAACCCCTTCACTGCCAGTATCATTTTTACAGTAATCAGTGCATTTTTATAGCACTGATCGTTGTATCAATGGCAATGGTCTCAAAATGGCATCAAAAGTGTCCGATGTGTCCGCCATAATGTCGCAGTCACGATAAAAATCACTGATTGCCGCCATTATTAGTAAAAAAAAAATATTAATAAAAATGCCATAAAACTACCCCGATATTTTGTAGACGCTATAACTTTTGCGCAAACCATTCGATAAACGCTTATTGCGATTTTTTTTTAACAAAAATATGTAGAAGAATATGTATCGGCCTAAACTGAGGAAAAACTTTGTTTTTATATATATTTTTGGGGATATTTATTATAGCAAAAAGTATTGCTTTTTTTCAAAATTGTCACTTTTTTTTAAATTCCGACGGAGGCTTGCCCGTGGAAAAGTCCGACCGTGTGTACGCGGCATAACTTTTTTGCGGGAGGATGTCCCCATTCTTCGGCATATATACATATTTTAGGCACAGGTTGCGTTAAAAAAAAAAAAAAATGTTTTACTATTGTTTTTTTTGGTATTTGCTTTGCAAGTATGGTATGATCTTACTGTTAGGGCCCTTTCACACTGGGGCATTTTTCAAGCGCTTTAGCGTTAAAAAAAGCGCCTGTAAAACGCCTGAAAGAAGCTGCATCTGCAATCCCAATGTGAAAGCTCGAGTGCTTTCACACTAAAGCGCCTGAAAAACACCCCAGTGTGAAAGTGGTCTTAGCGTTAAAAAAAGCGCCTGAAAGAAGCTGCATCTGCAATCCCAATGTGAAAGCCTGAGTGCTTTCACACTGAGGCGCTGAGCTGGCAGGGCGTCAAAAAAAGTCCTGCATGCAGCTTCTTTGCAGCGCTTTAGGAGCGGTTAATACACCGCTCCTAAAGCCCCCTTCCCATTGAGGAAGCTTTTTTTAACGCCAAAGCTCCTGAAAAGCGCCTCAGTGTGAAAGTGGTCTTAGCAGCGCTTTACCAGCGTTTTTCGGGCGCTGGCAGTGTGAAAGGCCTCTGAAAGCACTTGGGCTTTCACATTGAGATTGCAGATGAGGCTTCTTTCAGGCGCTTTACAGGCTTTTTTTAAACGCCAAAGCGCCTAAAAAACGCCCGAAAAACGCCCCAGTGTGAAAGGGGTCTTATACTGTAATGTTACTTTGTTTCAATGTTAACCATCATTTGCTTAGCAGGTACGCTATTCAGTTGCAGCGCGGATTTATTTATCTTGACAGTAACAGCGTTTGCTCCCACGATACATAAAGCCATGACTCCAACGCTGTAGGAGGTGATTTTACCACCACAGTTAAAAAAAAAGAGCATATATGCCGAAGCATGGGGGCAGCAGGGGCGGAGGAACAATTTTGCTCCTAATGCCACGTACATACGGTCGAAATTCCGATGGAGGCTTGCCCGTGGAAAAGAGCGACCGTGTGTACGCGGCATAACTTTTTATGCCGTGTACAATTAGTTGAAATTCAGACGGAGGCTTGCCCGTGGAAAAGTCTGACCGTGTGTACACGGCATAACTTTTTTGCGGGAGGATGCCCCCATGCTTTGGCATATATAAATGGTGCATGTATGCACATCATTAGAAGTGGGGGGATGAAGAGAGGTATTCCCACCGATCAATCTCTTTTTTTCATTCAGCCAACAGGCTGCATGAAAAAAAAAATTACAATACATGTCCAACAAGGACTCCTCACAGTGCTCTGCTCCTTGAGTCCAAATTTTTTTAAGCCAATTAGTGTGCTAATCATGTGCTTCAAAAGAAATAAAAAACATGCATGGGGATTAGGTGCCAGATTGCATGGAGATTGGGGGGGGGGGGGGGGGGTGGCGTATAGGACATATACCATATCTATTGAACAAACTGGAGGATGAGGTAAAGGCTGCCCTAGAATATAGGGACAGCTTTTTCTTTTCTGCAACAGAACATTAATGTGTAAATTCACCTTTTCAGCGAAAATTAAAGCGTGAACTAACACCATACACCTTCCCTACCCCCTGGTTCCAACTGTACTTACCTTGGTGGGTGATGGCCTGTCAGTGCCCATGCAGCTAGTGTAGTGGTCTCGCTCTTCTCTCTTTTCCTTCAACAGTGCTTCTGAGATGGTTTAGAGTGATTATCTGTGACAATTGTAACCAACCAGAATCGCTCTGTTCTGTCTCGGACGCCAGTGGCGGCTCATCCATTAGGGGCACCTGAGCGCCCTCTATCCACAGCCGCCTATTCTTGTTCTATCCATGGCTGCCACCCCCTATTCATGCATCCAGCCCCTTTCAGGATGCCGGGCGCATGAATTACAGTGGTCGGGGTGTTTTTTTGAAGCACCTGATTAGAGCCAGTGTCTCTAATAGGCTTCAAAATAGGGTGGGCTCTTGGCACAGAGCATTACGCTATGAGCCCACCCAGATGTTACAATAGCGAATGAATATATCGCTATTGAAGCACTGATCCTCAATCTGGCCAATCAGAAGCGGGTCTGAGTCTGACTGATTGGCTGAAAAGAGAAGAGCCCCAACTGGCAGCTGAGGAGGAGGAAGGAAACAGAAGCTGCTGCGATGCCCAGAGAGAGCAGGGGAAGGGAAAGCCACCGCTGAGCAAGATAAGCCCGGGAGAAGCGCTGCCCACCATAGTGTTTTAGACTAGACCGATCGGGGGGGCTACTGTTTGCCGCCCCCCCAAAAAAAATGATAACCTGCTGCCACTGCCAGACACTCTGGAGAAAGATGAACACAGTTTTCAAATCCCTGGATCACTTCTTCACCCAAAGAATGGGCACTTACAGCTCATCATCTACGTAGGTACAGTAAGTACAATGGGAACAGGGGGGTGTGGAGGGTGTACGGTATTAGTTCACCCTTTCATTTTCTCTGAAAAGGTGAACTTACACTTTAATGTTACATTAATTATATATTGGTACATAGGGAAGCTGGAATAGAAAAGAAGGTGAACTTAGCCTTTAAAGCGGAGTTCCACCCTAAAAATGAACTTTCTATTAACAGCTTGCCTTTAATGTAAAAAATTACTAAATATTTTTTTTTTTTCTCACTTCTATCTGGCTGTTACTAAGCAGATTTCGTAATCTGCCTAGTTCCTGTTTCTAGTTGGTTCAACTTCCTGTCCTAAGACCCCATTGCCTCCTGGGAAATTATGACACTCATTTCCCAGGAGTCTCTGGGCATTACTGTGCCTAAATATCGCCCAGCATGCACCTCTCCCTGAAAACCAGGAAGAAAAAGGAACTGGGCTTCACATGCCCACACATATGACGGATACGGCCACAACATGAGCTGGAGGGTATAAGGCAAGTGTTTGCAATGATTTCTGGAACGATTGGGGAGCTATTAATATGTTTTAGGGACTATTTAATGTGATTAATTTTAGTTTGCAAAAAAAAAAAATGATGCTCGGAATTCCACTTTAAGCACTATAATATTGGATGCAGACATTTAGCTGGATTCAGGTAGGGCGGCTCACTTTTGAGGCGACGTAGCATATCGCATATTCGCTACGCCGCCGTAAGTCAGAGAGGCAAGTGCTGTATTCACAAAGCACTTGCCTCCTAAGTTACGGAGGCGTAGCGTAAATGGGCCGGCGTAAGCGCGCCTAATTCAAATGAGGATGAGAGGGGCGTGTTTTATGTAAATTACTCGTGACCCGACGTGATTGGCGTTTTTTACGAACGGCGCATTCGCCGTCCGTGGACATATCCCAGTGTGCATTGCTCCAAAGTACGCCGCAAGGACGTATTGGTTTCGACGTGAACGTAAATTACGTCCAGCCCCATTCACGGACGACTTATGCAAACAACGTAAATTTTTCACATTTTGACACGGGAACGACGGCCATACTTAACATTGGCTAGGCCAGCTATTTGTTCGACTAACTTTACGTCGGGAATCGCCTTACGTAAACGGCGTATCTTTACTGCGACGGGCAAGCGTACGTTCGTGAATCGGCGTGTCTCGCTGATTTACGCATTCTAGGCCGAAATCAGCGTTCACGCCCCTAGCGGCCGGCGGAACTAGACAGCTAAGATACGACGGCGCAGGCTGTCGTATCTTAGCTAGGTTTAAGTGTATCTCAGTTTGAGAATACACTTAAATGTACGACGGCTTTGATTCCGAGTTACGACGGCGTATCTTCTGATACGCTGGCGTAACTCTTTGTAAATCCAGCTAATTGTGAAGAAAAGAAAGATAACCCTGGAATCCTGAAAGGGGGGCAAAATCTCCACCTTCTGGTCGAAAATGAGAATACAAACTGTTTAATTCAGATACAATTTTTCATATAAAAAAAATATCCAATTTTATTTACAGTTCCTAAATACGTATTGAATAAAATATGTTTAAAACCACTGTACCTTCTATTTCATGTATCCCTAACAGCTGCAAAGCTGTATGTGACCCGTATGATGTGGTAAGTATCAGAAAATAATACAAAGAATAAAGCAAATGTAAACATTTTAAAACCCGCAAAGAACAAAGTATGGAGTTAAACTAGGAAGAATAATCACCCCACATATATATTCCTTTTTTTTTTCAGAACATACAGTATTTTTTTTTATCTGTCTGTATGGAAAAAGCAATTAAAAATAGCCTTTCAGTCTTAATAATAAGAGATTTGTCACAGGTTATTTTTCGAGCTTTATTATCTTTTAGTGTGTTTGTTCAAAAAGTTATTTGTGAATGTTTTTACAAAGATGATTTTTCTAAGCATAATAACAGTGTTGGGTTTATAGTAGTACTATAAATATATATAAATAACAAATACCAGCTGCTTCGGTTAATCGAGTATAACTGGATAAAAGTTATCTAAGGTAAGTGTATATAAGGTACAGCTTTCATAAGTAAAGTGTACAAGGTAACTTTACTTTACTTGTACAAGGTAACTTAAAGGGGTTGTAAAAAAAAAAAATCCCTAAATAGCTTCCTTTACCTTAGTGCAGTCCTCCTTCACTTACCTCATCCTTCCATTTTGCTTTTAACCACTTGCTTACTGGGCACATATACCCCCTTCCTGCCCAGGCAAAATTTCAGCTTTCAGCACTGTCACGCTTTGAATGAAAATTGCGCGGTCGTGCGACGTGGCTCCCAAACAAAATTGACGTCCTTTTTTTCCCACAAATAGAGCTTTCTTTTGGTGGTATTTGATCACCTCTGCGGTTTTTATTTTTTGCGATATAAACAAAAATAAAGCGACAATTTTGAAAAAAAAAAATGTTTTTTTTTTTACTTTTTGCTATAATAAATATCCAATTAAAAAAAAATCGCAATAGGCGTATAGTGATTAGTTTGCGCAAAAGTTATAGCGCCTACAAAATAGGGGATAGAATTATGACATTTTTTTTTATTATTATTTGTTTTTTACTAGTAATGGTGGCGATCTGCGATTTTTGTCACGACTGTGATATTACGGCGGACACATCGCACACTTTTGACACATTTTTGAGACCATTCACATTTATATAGCGAACAATAATATAAATATGCACTGAGTACTGTATAAATGTGACTGTCAGGGAAGGGGTTAACACTAGAGGGCAAGGAAGGGGTTAATGTGTGCCCTGCATAGTGTTTCTAACTGTGGGGGGAGGGGAGTGACTGGGGGAGGTGACCGATGGTTATCCCTATATACAAGGGACACACCATCGGTCTCCTCTCTCCCTGACAGGACATGGATCTCTGTGTTTACACACAGAGATCCATGTCCCTGTCTCTCTGACTGCCGATCGCGGGTGCCTGGCGGACATCGCGGCCACCAGGCACGCCGGCAGCGCTCGCGCGCCCCCCCAGTGGCCTCCTGGCAATTAACAACCACATTGCGGCCGTAGAAATTTGTCTGGCCGGCAGGAAGTGGTTAAATGTCCTTATTTCTTCTGAGAAATGCTCACTTCCTGTTCTTCTGTCTGTAACTACACACAGTAATGCAAGGCGTTCTCCCTGGTGTAGAGAAAGCCTCTTGAGGGGGGAGGGGGCGAGCAGGAGTGTCAAGACTCCCACTAACACACAGCTCCTTTCTCTATCTGCAAAGTAGAGAGTGTCCTGACTTGCCTGCTCGCCCCTCCCCCCTCAAGAGGCTTTCTCCACACCAGGGAGAAAGCCTTGCATTACTGCGTGTAGTTACAGACAGAAGAACAGGAAGTGGAATTTATCAGAAGAAATAAGGACAAAAGCAAAATGGAAGGATGAGGTAAATAAAGGAGGACTGCACTAAGGTAAAGGAAGCTATTTAGGGAAACAAAAAATGACCTTTACAGCCCCTTTAACAGCATAAATATTAACCCTATTATCAAAACTACCAACTACTATAGGTTGAGAGAACACTCTCAACCTATAGTGAAGTATAACAGAATATGAAGTACAATATATACAGCAGAACCGGTACAGTGGGGAGAACAAGTATTTGATACACTGCCGATTTTGCAGGTTTTCCTACTTACAAAGCATGTAGAGGTCTGTAATTTGTATCATAGGTACTCTTCAACTGTGAGAAAATCCAGAAAATCACATTGTATGATTTTTAAATAATTAATTAGCATTTTATTGCATGACATAAGTATTTAAAGCGGGAGTTCACCCATTTCTAAAAAAAAATTTTTTCTTCCCCTAGATTCCTGCTCGTTCGGTCTAGGGGAATCGGCTATTTGTATTAAAATATGAGCCGTACTTACCGTTTTCGAGCTGCATCTTCTTCCGTCGCTTCCAGGTATGGGTCTTCGGGAGCGGGCGTTCCTTCTTGATTGACATTCTTCCGAGAGGCTTCCGACGGTCGCATCCATCGCGTCACTCGTAGCCGAAAGAAGCCGAACGTCGGTGCGGCTCTATACTGCGCCTGCGCACCGACGTTCGGCTTCTTTCGGAAAATCGTGACGCGATGGATGCGACCGTCGGAAGCCTCTCGGAAGACTGTCAATCAAGAAGGAACGCCCATTCCCGAAGCCCATACCCGGAAGCGACGGAAGAAGACGGATTACGAAAACGGGTAAGTACTGCACATATTTTAATACAAATGGCCGATTCCCCTAGAGAAAACGAGCAGGAAGCTAAGGGGAAAAAGTGCCCTCTAAGGGTGAACCCCCGCTTTAATCACCTTCTAACCAGTAAGAATTACGGCTCTCACAGACCTGTTATTTTTTTCTTTAACCACTACCCGACGGCCGTACGACTTTATACGGCCGCAGGGTGGTTCTACTTCTCTGACTGGCCGTGTTTTTACAGCCTGCGTGCGCAGTCGCCGCGATCGCTGAGATGCCGATGCGTGTGCCTGGTGGCCGTGATGTCCGCCAGGCACTCGGGATCGGCAGCTACAGGGACAAGACGTGGAGCTCTGTGTGTAAACACAGAGATCCATGTCCTGTCAGGGGAGAGAGGAGACAGATCTGTGTCCCTTGTACATAGGGACATAGATCGGTCACCTCCCCCAGTCACCCCCCCCTCCACCTACAGTTAGAACACAATTTAGGGTACACATTTAACCCCTTCCTCACCCCCTAGTGTTAACCCCTTCAATGCCAGTCACATTTATACAGTAATTAGTGCATATTTATAGCACTGATCGCTGTATAAATGTGAATGGCGCCAAAAGTGTCCGATGTGTCCGCCATAATGTCGCAGTCACGAAAAAAATGCTGATCACCGCCATTAGTAGTAAAAAAAATAATAAAAAATAATAATAATTCTGTCCCTTATTTTGTAAGCGCAATAACTTTTGCGCAAACCAGACGCTTCTTGCGATTTTTTTTTATTTATTTTTTTCCCAAAAATATGTAGAAGAATACGTATCACCTAGACTGAGAAAAAAAAGTTTTTTCTAAAAAAAATGTGGCTATTTATTACAGCAACAAGTAAAAAAATATTGATTTTTTTCTCAAAATTGTCGCTCTATTTTTGTTTATAGCGCAAAAAAAAAAAAAAAAACGCAGAGGCGATCAAATACCACCAAAAGAAAGCTCTATTTGTGGGGAAAAAAGGACGTCAATTTTGTTTGGGAGCCACGTCGCACGACCGCGCAATTGTCAGTTAAAGTGACGCAGTGCCACAAGCTGAAATTTCACCTGGTCAGGAAGGGGTATATGTGCCCAGTAAGGAAGTGGTTAAGAAGCTTTCCTGTTCTCCACTCATTAGCTGTATTAACTGCACCTGTTTGAACTTGTTTTTTTTTTTTGTCATTCCAAAGTTTATTGAAGACATGAAACAATACCATGCAGTCAAGAGTGTGTTAACAGAAACACTGCACAAGCAGTAACAAGTATTAGTTGATCTATAATATTAGCGTAGATCAGACCTGGGCAAACTACGGCCCGCGGGCCGTATACGGCCCGGCGGACCTTTTAATCCGGCCCCCCCGCCGCCGCAGCTGCCACGTTAATCACCGCGGCGGGGAACATTACAGACAGCGTTCGTTTGAACAGCTGTTTTCCCCGCCGTGCATAGACACTCCCCCTTGGACGGATCTGTCCAATCCGAGCAAGGGGGAGTCACATAGACACTCCCCCTTGCTCGCGATTGGACAGATCCGTCCAAGGGGGAGTGTCTATGCGCAGCGGGGAAAACAGCTGTTCAAACGAACGCTGTCTGTAATGTTCCCGCCGCGGTGATAACAGTAGCCCTGTTGTACCGGGCCCGCCCCCATCAGCTACACAGTGGGGCCGGGCATCATTAAAATGCTTTACTGCATTTAAAAAAAAAAAATGTTTTCTAAAATCTTCCCCGCCTCCACTTGCTTACAGAGTGGTTATATACATTTACTGGACCCCATCGGGTCAACACAGGGGCCCAGGAGGGGAGCACAGCGGAGGGACTATTTCTTTGTTTTCGGGCACATGTACATCATGCCGCCCCACTATTATAATAGTCCCGGCAGGCGGAGTGATACGGCGATTCTCCTTTCGGCTCCCGGCTGCTTCTCTCATGAGATATGATAGAGTTGAGCGGCTGACAAGGAAGAGCAGGAGGCGATCGTGGCTGCACTTGGACACAGTGAGTGGGCAATAGAGAAATAATACTCACTGTGTCCTATTATATGTATCTTACAGCACATCAGGTTACAATCATCACACAGGTGAGGCAGAACAGCAGGGTCTCTGTCATGGCTCTTTGTCACATTGCTGTTGGGTGCTGACTTTGTTATGGTTGTACTGTTACAGTCTGTTATATACAATACAGCCATAAGTTAAGTCAGCACCTAACAGCCATGTGACATAGAGCCATGATCGACCCCATGGTTACTGTGCTGCCTGTGTGATAATTGTAACCTGATGATAATAAGAAATATGCTACTTTAACCACTTGGGATCCGCGCTATGGATGAAAGACGTCCACAGCGCGGCTCTCAAGTGCCGGGTGGACGTCCTGTTGTTGTCATTCTCAAACAACGTGCCCGGCGCATCGCTGGGAAGCCGATGGTGTACCTGGTGGCCGCAAAATCCGCCAGGTACCCACAATCGGCGGTGACAGCAGAGACGTGGAGCTCTGTATGTAAACACAGAGCTCCACGTGCTGTCAGGGAGAGAGGAGACCGATCTGTGTCCCTTGTACATAGAGACACAGATCGGTCACCTCCCCCAGTCAGTCCCCTCCCCCCACACAGTTAGAACACACCCAGGATACACGTTTAACCCCTTCCTCACCCCCTAGTGTTAACCCCTTCACTGCCAGTCACATTTACACAGTAATCAGTGCATTTTTATAGCACTAATCGCTGTATAAATGTGAATGGTCCCAAAATTGTGTCAAAAGTGTCCGATACATCCGCCGCAATATCGCAGGCCTGCCAAAAAAAAAAAATTGCTGATCGCCACCATTACTAGTAAAAAAAAAAAAAAAAAAAAACAGAATCTATCCCCTATTTTGTAGGCGCTATGACTTTTGCGCAAACCAATCAATATACGCTTATTGCGATTTTTTTTTAACAAAAATATGTAGAAGAATACGTATCGGCCTAAACCGAGGGAAATTTTTTATTTTTTTTTTAATTGGGATATTATAACAAAAAGTAAAAAAATATTGTGGTTTTTTTTTTCAAAATTTTCTGTCTTTTTTTGTTTATAGCGCAAAAAAATAAAATCGCAGAGATAATCAAATACCACCAAAAGAAAGCTATATTTGTGGGAAAAAAATTATAAAAATATAATTTGGGTACACTGTTGTATGACCGCGCAATTGTCATTCAAAATACGTCAGCGCTGAAAGCTGAAAATTGGTCTGGGCACGAAGGGGGTTTAAGTGCCCAGTAAAAACTTCATTTGGGGGAGCAGTAACAAGGACTTTATCACTTCCTGTTTCAGGCTCCTGTAAAGAAGCCATTACAAACTTGAACAAGCATCTGATTAAAATGATCTCGGTTTGATCAGATGCATTGGAGGTCAGAGGACAGATGTGGGGTCTAAAAGACCTCATATCTCTCCATAAAGAGAACCTGTGATGGCCCATGCTATCACAAGGGATGTTGTCCATCCCTTGTGATGGCAAAAATGTAAAGATACAGTGTAAGATTTATTTTTTTATTATTTGTAATAAATAAAATACAATTTAAAATAAATTTAAACTGCCCCCTGCTCCTTCATGCTTACTAATTGCAAACACATGCATTGGCTCTGCACGCATATGTAAACGGCAACAAACCTGCATTTCGCTTCAAGGCGGGGGGGGGGCAAGGGCGTGGTTGAAGGGGGCCCCTTCAGGTAGACTGTACGGGGCCCCATGATTTCTAACAGCGGCCCTGGTAGGCAGGGCCGGTACAAGGCAGGGGCGGGAGGGGCGAGTGCTCCGGGCCAGAGCCGGCCCGTCCATGGGACCCAATGGGACCATTGGTACCAGGCGGCACCTAGGAGGGAGCGGCAAATTCCGGCGGCAGAAAGTTATAATACTAGCGCTGCGGCGGAGAGCAGAGCGATGCCGACCGCGGCGACCGGCACCTAGCAAGCAGAGTGATCAGGACATCAGGAGGAGGAGCCGAGGACGCCGCGGCCGCCCCAGCATTCACAGCGCGCCTCCGCGCCAAATTGCAAATTGCGTCCGCCCATCTCGAGTCCACAGCGTGAGGGAACTCAGGGAAGTGTGGGGTTGAGGGCTGAGGAGTGGACAAGGAGGTGAGAGAGCTGCAGTGCTGACTGTGCTGAGTGTGGCCGACCACCGACCTGACTGAGTCTGACTGACAGTGTGAGCCAGCCTCTCAGACACTGAAAGAAAAGTAAGTATAGCTGTGGCATGTGTGCTGGGGGCCTGGGGCCTGGGCAGCTGTTACTTCCTCATGGTACTGTGCACTGTCTGTCTGCATTAGTTTGTCCAGTGGCCTGCGGCTGGTGCTCAAATTTTTTTTTGGGGGGGGGGGAGGGCGCGCAAACGAAAAAACAAACAAAAAAATTGAAGCCTCACTGTGCCCATCATATGCAGGCAGCCACTGGGCCCATCAATTGTCACCACTATGACATGCCATCAAACGCAGCCACTGTGCAATCAAACACAGCCACTGTGCCATGCCATCAAACGCAGCCACTGTGCCATCAATTGTCGCCACTGTGCCATGCCATCAAACGCAGCCACTGTGCCATCAATTGTCGCCACTGTGCCATGCCATCAAACGCAGCCACTGTGCCATCAATTGTCACCACTGTGACATGCCATCAAACGCAGCCACTGTGCAATCAAACGCAGCCACTGTGCCATCAATTGCCGCCACTGTGCCCATCAAACGCAACCACTGTGCCATCACACGCAGCCACTGTGCCATCACATGCAGCCACTGTTTAATCAATTGTTATTGATTAAACAGTGGCTGCATGTCCCCAGCGTCTGTCCCCCTCCTGTGTCATGTCCCCAGCATCTGTCCCCCTCCTGTGTCATGTCCCCAGCGTCTGTCCCCCTCCTGTGCCATGTCCCCAGCCTCTGTCCCCCTCCTGTGCCATGTCCCCAGCCTCTGTCCCCCTCCTGTGCCATGTCCCCAGCCTCTGTCCCCCTCCTGTGCCATGTCCCCAGCCTCTGTCCCCCTCCTGTGCCATGTCCCCAGCCTCTGTCCCCCTCCTGTGCCATGTCCCCAGCCTCTGTCCCCCTCCTGTGTCATGTCCCCAGCCTCTGTCCCCCTCCTGTGCCATGTCCCCAGCCTCTGTCCCCCTCCTGTGCCATGTCCCCAGCCTCTGTCCCCCTCCTGTGCCATGTCCCCAGCCTCTGTCCCCCTCCTGTGCCATGTCTATAACAAGTACTCGTACCAGTTGTCCAACAATGATATTTACTGCTTTTTATAAAGAAATACAATTGATTTTATGCAGTATTGAGTTTAGCCTTTTGGCCCGGCCCTCCAAAATATTTTTAGTTTCTCATGTGGCCCCATCGAAAAAATAATTGCCCACCCCTGGCGTAGATTATAGTCAAGGCATAAGAACAAATATGCATATAACAGTAAACGATATTCAACTGTTTGAACTTGTTACCTGTATAAAAGACACCCGTCCACACACTCAATCAAACAGACTCCAACCTCTCTATGATAGCCAAGATCAGAGAGCTGTGTAAGGACATCAGGGATAAAATTGTAGACCTGCACAAGGCTAGGATGGGCTACAGGACAATAGGCAAGCAGCTTAGTGAGAAGGCAACAAATGTTGGCGCAATTATTAGAAAATTAAAAATTTAAATACATAGGCCCGGATTCACATACATTTTCGCATATTTATGCCAGCGTAGCGTATCCAATATACGCTAAGCCGACGTAGCGCAGAGAGGCAAGCACCCAATTCACAAAAGCACTTGCCTCCCAAACTGCGCTGGGTTCCCTTGGCGTAAGCCGTCGTAGGTGGAAGTGGGCGTGAGCCATGCTAATGAGGCTTGACCCCATGCAAATGATGGGCCGAATGCCATCCAAGTACTTAAAACGAACGGCGCATGCACCGTCCCGTAGACGTATCCCAGTGCGCATGCTCAGAATCACGTCGGAAATACTCTCTAAGATACGACGGATCACTGCCTACGACGTGAACGTAACCTACGCCCAGCCCTAGTCACGTACTACGTAAACTACGTAAAATACGACGGCTGTGTTCCCTGGTCGCAAATAAATGGACGAGAACTGGACAGCCGCACTCCAAAATCACTTAAAAAAGTTGTCTTTTTATTTTTCAACTGCACAAACAGTCACTGCAAACCAACAAGATACAGTATGGCCGACGCGTTTCGCACTTACAGTCAGTGCTTAGTCATGTTCCCTGGTCCATACCTTAGCATGAGTTGCGCCTCCTATATAGGGGAATAACTTTACGCCGGACGTACGACTTACGCAAACCGCGTATATTATGCGCTGGGCGCAAGTACCTTCATGAATCGACGTATCTCCCTCATTTCCATACAGTATTTGAATAGGAAATCAATTGGAGCGCCACTTGCGGCCAGCGTAAATATGCGCCCGCGATACGCCAGCGTATGAAAGTTACGTCGGTCGGATAAAGCCTATTTTCAGGCGTATCTCAGTTTAAGGGCACGGCGCATAGATACGACGGCGCATAGATACACTTACGCGGCGTATCTCGAGATACGTCGGCGTAAGTGCTTTGTGAATCCGGGCCATACAATTTTTTCTCTATACATTTCATATTTTAGCAATGTATAGAGAAAAAAATGTATGCATTTTAATTTTTATGCCTACATATTTAAAAAGTATGTTAAAAAAAAGCTGCACATTCCATTTGTCCCTGACAAACAGCTGAAATATGTTGACTTCATATGATGTGGTTTGTGAGTCTCAGAAAATCCTGCAAAGCAAAAAAATAAAAAAATGCTACAAAGAACAAAGTATGACATTATGCCATTGAGAATTAATATCGCATAAATAGAATTTGGATTTCCATAACGACAGTGTCTTTTTATCTGTCTGTATGACAAAAGCAGTTGAGAATAATAACTTGTCAGCCTTCATATCTAAAGCATTAACACCTTTGTTTTAACAACAATTTCTTTTTACAATAATTTTTTCTAAACATATTAACAGTGTTTAATTTAGCATTTAAACATCACACGTGTCATAGGGTAGATCGAGAAGATAGAGAAATTGAGATTGTGTGTCTTCTGTTAATTATAAAAAAAAAATTAAAAAAAACTTTCTCGTTTTCCCCACCATTTTTTTTTTAAAGTGTACACTACCTGTTGTGCAAGGGCAGCATGAACTCATAATAGCCCAAAAAAAATATATACATTTACAAACAGCTATTTCTACACTATTCACCTTCAATCTAGAGCTTTGCCCTGCAGTACTTCTTTTCTTCCACTAGATGTCCTCCATCTGACAGCCAGCTTCATTAAATCACTTCAGCCCCGAAGGATTCCCCCCCCCCCCCCTTCATGACCAATATTTTTCACTTTCCTCACCACTTTAACCCCCGGAAAATTTACCCTACTTCATGACCGTTTTTGCCGATACGGCACTGTGTTACTGTTGGAGAAATTAGATGCTTATTTTATAATCATTTATGCCTACCGTATTTATCGGCGTATACCGCGCACTTTTTTGCCCTGAAAATCAGGGCAAAATCGTGGGTGCGCGATATACGCCGATACCCGCTTTCCCGCGCCGAGTTTGAATACTGCGCCGACATATACAGAGCTCGTGTATTGTCGGGCAGTCTCGGCTCCTCCCGCGCTGACGTCCTGGAAGTACAGGATGTCAGCGCGAGAGTAGCCGAGCCTGCCCGACAATACACGAGTGTACTGCGCTCTGTATACGTCGGCGCAGTATTCAAACTCGGCGCGGGAAATGAGCGGGCAGGACGCGAGGACGCAGCAGAAGGACGCCGGACCCGACGAAGAGGACACCCGAAGCCGCAGACGGACGCCGGACCCGACGAAGAGGACACCCGAAGCCGCAGACGGACGCCGGACCCGACGAGGCCGCCGATGGACGCCGCGCAAGACACCAAAACTGTAAGTACAAAAAAACTTTTTTCCACAGGAATTCGGGGCAACTTTAGGGGTGCGCGCTATACCCCGATATACTTGCAAAAGATTGCTTAACCACTTAAGCCCCGGACCATTTTGCTGGTCAAAGACCGGGCCACTTTTTGCGATTCGTCACTGCGTCCCTTCTCACTGACAATTGCGCAGTCGTGCGACGTTGCTCTGAAACAAAATTGACATATTTTTTCCCCACAAATAGGGCTTTCTTTTGGTGGTATTTGATCACCTCTGCGGTTTTTATTTTTTGCGCTATAAACAAAATTAGAGCGACAATTTTGAAAAAAAAATAATATTTTTTACTTTTTGCTATAATAAATATCCCCCCCCCAAAAAAAATCCTCAGTTTAGGCCGATACGTATTCTTCTACATATTTTTGGTAAAGCGTTTATTGATCGGTTTGTGCAAAAGTTATAGTGTCTACAAAATAGGGGAGAATTTTATGGCATTTTTATTAATAATTTTTTTTGTAGTAATGTCGGCGATCTGCGATTTTTATTATGACTGCGACTTTATGGCGGACACATCGGGCACTTTTGACACATTTTTTGGGACCTATAAAAATGCACTGATTACTGTGAAAATGACACTGGCAGTGAAGGGGTTAGCCACTAGGTGGCACTGAAGGGGTTATGTATGTCCTAGGGCTGTGTTCTAACTGTAGGGGGGATGGGCTATGTGTGACACGACACTGATCACAGCTTCTGATTACAGGAAGCTGTGTACATTGTCCTGTCACTAGGAAGACTGGGGAAATGCTTGTTTACATAAGCATTTCCCCGTTCTTCCTCACCGTGACACGATCGTGGGTATGCCCGCGGACATTGAGTCCGTGGGACCCATGGTTCGGAGTCTCGGAGCTCACGTGGGCACGAGTGTGTCCACAATGCCGCTTCTTAAAGGGGACGTATATATACATCCTTTTGCCTGCCCATGCCATTCTGCCGATGTATATCTGCGTGCGGCGGTCGGCATGTGGTTAAGAAGCTAGTTTTGCTTCTTGAAATACATGTAAACCGCAAGCTAGTTTTGTTTCTTATCTAAAATTGTAAGGCTAAGCTACACCTACTTCTAGGAAATGAAAATAAACGTTAAGCCTAGACACTAGACATGTGCACTGCCAAAAAATTCGTTTTTTTTCTTTATGTTATTTTCGTTTTTTTTTATTTTTTCGTAAATTCGGGAAATTCGAAAAATTTGTGTTTTCCGTAAATTTCAAAAAAAAATAATCTTTTTTTCATAATTTCTTTTGAATTTCGAATTTTTCGATTTTCGAATTTTCGCATTTTTGACATTTCGAATTTTTGAATTTTCGAAATTTCGAATTTCGAATTTTTTAATTTTCGAATTTTTTAATTTTCGAATTTTCGAAATTTCGAATTTTTCAGTTTTTGAATTTTTGAATTTTCGCATTTTTCAGTTTTCGAAATTTCGATTTTCAAATATTTCAATTTTCGAAATTTTGAAATATTCGGAACTACGAAAATATTCGTAAATACGAAAATTCGGAAATACGAAATTTCAAAATTTCGAAAATTCGGAAATACGACATTTCAAAATTCGAAATTCGAAATTTCGAAAATTGAAAAATTCGAAATTTCGAAAATTGAAAAATTCGCAATTCGAAAATTTAAAATTTTTAAATTTTCGAATTTTTCCATTTCGAATTTTCGAAATTCGAAAATACGATTTTTTCAATTTTCGAATTTGGAATTTTTCAATTTTCGGAAATACGAAAATTCGGGAATACAAAAATTCGAAAAATTCCAAATTTCTGAAAAATTCGAAAAGTGTAAATATCTAAAATTCTAAAATTGAAAAATTCGAATTTTTCGAATTTTTTCAATTTTCGAAATTTCGATTTTCGCATTTTTCAATTTTCGAATTTTTCAATTTTCGAAATTTTAGAATTTTAGAATTTTTCACTTTTCCAATTTTTCAATTTTCGAATTTCGAACTTCGATTTTTTCGATTTTCAAATTGCGAATTTTCGAAATTCGGAAATGCGAAAATTCGAAAATTGAAAAATTCGAAATTCTAAATTTTCGAAAATTGAAAAATACGAAAATTCGTAAATAAAAAATTTGTAAATACGAAAATTCGTAATTAACGAATTTACAAATTTTTGTAAAAAAACTAATTAGAAACAAAACTAATTGCACATGTCTACTAGACACACACGTCAACTAATCATTGTCCAAAGAGGTGTCTAAGTCAACACTAAAGTTAATCATTTGCCAATTAGACAAGTTCAGATAGGCATATATCGGGCTAACTGCTGTGTATGCAGCCCTATTGCACGGGTCACAGTGGTCAGAACCAATAGACAAATATCTGTATAGTCGCTGTATCTTGTCTCCTCGTACAAGTCAATAAAAAGAAAACTTCTTTACTTGATCCTGAGTGCGGTCTAAGGTGAATTTCCCTCACAGTTACTTTAACTGACAATTGTGCGGCCGTGCGACTCTGTACATACATAAATAACATTTATGTATTTTTTTCCCACAAATAGAGCTTTCTTTTAGTGGTATTTGATCACCTCTGCGGTTCTTATTTTTTACGCTATAAACAAAAAAAATACAGACGTATTTGAAAACAAACAAACATTTTTTTTACTTTCTTCACCATTTCACGACATTTTGGCGATACGGCACTGCGTTATTTTAACTGACGATTGCACGGTTGTGTGACTCTGTACATACATAAATAAAATGTATGTCTTTTTTTCCCCACAAATAGAGCTATCTTTTGGTGATATTTTTGTGATATTTGATATTTTTTTCGCGCTATAAACAAAAAAATTAAATCTATTTTGAAAAAAGAACAAACAGTGGGCCAGATCCACATACAAATGGACAGGCACAGCGTATCAGAGATACGCTACGCCGCCGTATCTTACCTAGCTTTAAGTCGAATCCAGGAAGAATTTGCGCCGTAAGTTACGGTGGCGTAGAGTATTTCTGGCGGCGGAATTCAAATCGGCGGGTAGGTGGCGTGATTCATTTAAATGAAGCGCGTCCCCGCGCCGAATAAACTGTGCATGCTCCGTTTCGAAATTTCCCGCCGTGCTTTGCGCAAAATGACGTCGCAATGACGTAATTTTTTTAACTTAGATGTGACTTACGTCCATCCCTATTCACCGACGACTTACGCAAAACAAGAAAAATTCAAATTTCGACGCGGGAACAACGGCCATACTTTAACATGTCCCGCGATTGGGTCACAGAGCTGAAGAACGGGGAGAGGTAAGTGTAAACAAACCTCTCCCCGTGCTTCCTAGTCAAACTGTCATAGGGAACGACGATCAGTGACGTCACACGCCAAGCCACGCCCCCACACAGTAAGAATCACTTCCGTAGGTCACATTTAACCCCTTTAGCGTACCCTATAGGTTAACTCCTTCACTGTCAGTGTCATTTTTACAGTAATCAGTGCATTTTTATAGCACTGATCGCTGTAAAAATTACAATGGTGTCAAAAGTGTCCGATGTGTCCGCCATAATGTCATGATAAAAATCGCTGATGGCCACCATTACTAGTAAAAAAATATATTGATAAAAATGCCATAAAACGATCCCCTATTTTGTAGACGCTATAATTTTTGCGCAAACCAATCAATAAATGCTTATTGCAATTTTCTTTACCAAAAATATGTGGAAGAATACGTATCGACCTTAACTGAGGAAAAACATTTTTTTATATATATTTTTGGGGGATATTTTTTATAGCAAAAAGTAAAAAATATTGCTTTTTTTTTTCAAAATTGTCACTCTACTTTTGTTTATAGCGCAAAAAATAAAAATCGCAGAGGTGATCAAATAGCACCAAAGGAAAGCTCTATTTGTGGGAAAAAAAGGACGTCAATTTTGTTTGGGAGCCATGTCGCACGACCGCGCAATTGTCAGTTAAAACAACGCAGTGCCGAATCACAAAAAGTGGCCTGGTCTTTGAGCAGCCAAATGGTCTGGGGCTTAAGTGGTTAAAATGGTAGTTCCCAGGATAACAATTAGTTGTATACAAGCTCATAGACTACGTCCTACATGTTTCGTCATATGAGACATCATCGTGGACATGGAGTCCACCTCCACGCCATTAAAGGGGTTGTAAAGGTTTGTTTTTTATTTTCTAAATAGGTTACTTTAAGATAGTGCATTGTTGGTTCACTTACACTTTCCTTTGATTTTCCTTCTAAATGTTTTTTTTTCTTTGTCTGAATTTCTCACTTCCTGTTCCTCCTCAGAAAGGTGTTCAGTAAGCTGTTCTAAATTACTTTCCACCGCTCGGATGATGGTGGAAAGCTTACTGAGGAGAAACAGGAAGTGAGAAATTCAAACAATGAAAAAAAATATTTAGAAGGGAAGTCGAAGGAAAAGGTAAGTGAACCAACAATGCACTAGCTTAAAGGAACCTGTTTAGAAAATAAAAGACAAACCTTTACAACCCCTTTAAATAGTGTCCAGGGCAGGGAGAGCGCAGCGGTTTCCATCAAACAAATTCCATGTTTTATCAATATGGCCACCATTCTACCAAGCCTTGTTCTGTGGATGGGAAGGAACCCTTAGATAGCCAAGCATTGTTTTTGAAATAAAGCCCATCTCAAGGAATGAACCAAGTCTCGTTTTGAAATCAAAATGGCCACTATGAGACCTATAAAGATGGCCAAGCCTCGTTTTGAAAACAAGATGGTTGTGCCAAAACCTGTGTTGAAAAGCAAGCCTCGGTTTGGCGACCGGTGGATGGCCAAGCCTCTACAAAATCAGGAATTATCTACATCTTGTCTTTCTGGTTAGTTGAAGCTGCCTGTGGATTCTGCCAAGTCAGCAAGTTACCATAGCCTGGGCCTCAGGAGGTAAGTTCGCATGTGTTGAGGCGATTAAGTTCGCATGTGTTGCGCTATATAAGTTTTCATTTCATTCATTCATTCATTCATTCATTCATGGCATAAAGCAAAATTTAAAACAGAACACAGCCAACTTCATTTAGCCCAGCTCATACGGGATGTTCACCAGCCTTTAACTGGACAGTGAAAGGCGAAGCAGTACAATGATGAGCTCATCTCACCATCACTCTACTCTCTTCCCCTATCAGCATGCTTCTTTGTCAGTACATAAACTGATTGGTTCCTTGTACTTCTTCCTCCTTTCACATGCCTGCTCTGCTATAAAGGGGAGGCGGATACCAGGTCAAATTTAGACACTTACACTGCTTGCATTTAAAAAAAAAAAATATATATATATATACAGGGCGCAGTTCCGGCACCTCAAGCTTTGAATGTATGTAATGGCAAGGGGTGCTGGGGTGTACTGGAGGATCTATTAATGCTGGCTGCTGGAGGATCTATTGTTGCTGGAGGGGATATATTTTTACAGGGGGAGGGTCTATTGTTTCTGGGGAGGTCAGTTGTTGCTGGTAGGGGATCTATTGTTGCTGGAGAGAGGCTCTTATGCTACTGGGAATCATCAACTGTTGCGGAAAGGGTCTATTGTTGCTGGCTGTTCAGAGTCTATTGTTGCTGGGGGAGCTCCATTGTTGTTGGCTACAGGGGATCTATTTTACTTCTTATCATATACAAATTACTTAGCACCACAAATTGATAATTGGTTCTGTATCCATTACTGAGAGGTGGGTAAGGGGTTGAAACAACGAATGGTGCTCAGAGGTGGGTAGGGGGTGGAACCAAGGAATGGTGCTCGGAGGTAGGTATTGGGTGGAACTATGGAATGGTGCTCAGAGGTGGGTAGGGGGTGGAACCAAGGAATGGTGCTCGGAGGTAGGTATTGGGTGGAACCATGGAATGGTGCTGGGAGATGGGTAGGGGGTGGAACCAAGGAATGGTGCTCGGAGGTGGGTAGGGGGTGGAACCAAGGAATGGTGCTCGGAGGTGGGTAGGGGGTGGAACCAAGGAATGGTGCTCGGAGGTGGGTAGGGAGTGGACACAACAGGTGACTCGGGAGTAGGGTGTTCCTGCTAGGGGCGTGTACGCTGATTTGCGCCTAGAATACGTAAATCAGCGAGATACGCCTATTCACGAACGTACGCTTGCCCATCGCAGTAAAGATACGCCGTTTACGTAAGGCGTTTTCAGGCGTAAAGATAAACTGCTGGAGGATCTATCGTTGCTGGAGGGGATATATTTTTACAGGGGGAGGGTCTATTGTTTCTGGGGAGGTCAGTTGTTGCTGGTAGGGGATCTATTGTTGCTGGGGAGGGGCTCTTATGCTACTGGGAATCATCAACTGTTGCGGGAAGGGTCTATTGTTGCTAGCTGTTCAGAGTCTATTGTTGCTGGGGGAGCTCCATTGTTGTTTACTTCTTATCATATACAAATTACTTAGCACCACAAATTGATAATTGGTTCTGTAACCATTACTGAGAGGTGGGTAAGGGGTTGAACCAACGAATGGTGCTCAGAGGTGGGTAGGGGGTGGAACCAAGGAATGGTGCTCGGAGGTAGGTATTGGGTGGAACTATGGAATGGTGCTCAGAGGTGGGTAGGGGGTGGAACCAAGGAATGGTGCTCGGAGGTAGGTATTGGGTGGAACTATGGAATGGTGCTCAGAGGTGGGTAGGGGGTGGAACCAAGGAATGGTACTCGGAGGTAGGTATTGGGTGGAACTATGGAATGGTGCTCAGAGGTGGGTAGGGGGTGGAACCAAGGAATGGTGCTCGGAGGTAGGTATTGGGTGGAACCATGGAATGGTGCTGGGAGATGGGTAGGGGGTGGAACCAAGGAATGGTGCTCGGAGGTGGGTAGGGGGTGGAACCAAGGAATGGTGCTTGGAGGTGGGTAGTGGGTGGAACCAAGGAATGGTGCTCAGAGGTGGGTAGGGGGTGGAACCAAGGAATGGTGCTCGGAGGTGGGTAGGGAGTGGACACAACAGGTGACTCGGAAGTAGGGAGTTCCTGCACCTATTCTCTGAGAAAAAAAGCCCTGTATGTATATATATATATATATATATATATATATATATATATATATATATATATATATATATATATATATACAGGGAGTGCAGAATTATTAGGCAAATGAGTATTTTGACCACATCATCCTCTTTATGCATGTTGTCTTACTCCAAGCTGTATAGGCTCGAAAGCCTACTACCAATTAAGCATATTAGGTGATGTGCATCTCTGTAATGAGAAGGGGTGTGGTCTAATGACATCAACACCCTATATCAGGTGTGCATAATTATTAGGCAACTTCCTTTCCTTTGGCAAAATGGGTCAAAAGAAGGACTTGACAGGCTCAGAAAAGTCAAAAATAGTGAGAAATCTTGCAGAGGGATGCAGCACTCTTAAAATTGCAAAGCTTCTGAAGCGTGATCATCGAACAATCAAGCGTTTCATTCAAAATAGTCAACAGGGTCGCAAGAAGCGTGTGGAAAAACCAAGGCGCAAAATAACTGCCCATGAACTGAGAAAAGTCAAGCGTGCAGCTGCCAAGATGCCACTTGCCACCAGTTTGGCCATATTTCAGAGCTGCAACATCACTGGAGTGCCCAAAAGCACAAGGTGTGCAATACTCAGAGACATGGCCAAGGTAAGAAAGGCTGAAAGACGACCACCACTGAACAAGACACACAAGCTGAAACGTCAAGACTGGGCCAAGAAATATCTCAAGACTGATTTTTCTAAGGTTTTATGGACTGATGAAATGAGAGTGAGTCTTGATGGGCCAGATGGAAGAGCCCGTGGCTGGATTGGTAAAGGGCAGAGAGCTCCAGTCCGACTCAGACGCCAGCAAGGTGGAGGTGGAGCACTGGTTTGGGCTGGTATCATCAAAGATGAGCTTGTGGGGCCTTTTCGGGTTGAGGATGGAGTCAAGCTCAACTCCCAGTCCTACTGCCAGTTTCTGGAAGAGACCTTCTTCAAGCAGTGGTACAGGAAGAAGTCTGCATCCTTCAAGAAAAACATGATTTTCATGCAGGACAATGCTCCATCACACGCGTCCAAGTACTCCACAGCGTGGCTGGCAAGAAAGGGTATAAAAGAAGAAAAACTAATGACATGGCCTCCTTGTTCACCTGATCTGAACCCCATTGAGAACCTGTGGTCCATCATCAAATGTGAGATTTACAAGGAGGGAAAACAGTACACCTCTCTGAACAGTGTCTGGGAGGCTGTGGTTGCTGCTGCACGCAATGTTGATGGTGAACAGATCAAAACACTGACAGAATCCATGGATGGCAGGCTTTTGAGTGTCCTTGCAAAGAAAGGTGGCTATATTGGTCACTGATTTGTTTTTGTTTTGTTTTTGAATGTCAGAAATGTATATTTGTGAATGTTGAGATGTTATATTGGTTTCACTGGTAAAAATAAATAATTGAAATGGGTATATATATTTTTTTTGTTAAGTTGCCTAATAATTATGCACAGTAATAGTCACCTGCACACACAGATATCCCCCTAAAATAGCTAAAACTAAAAACAAACTAAAAACTACTTCCAAAAATATTCAGCTTTGATATTAATGAGTTTTTTGGGTTCATTGAGAACATGGTTGTTGTTCAATAATAAAATTAATCCCCAAAAATACAACTTGCCTAATAATTCTGCACTCCCTGTATAATTATGTATTAATGACTACAGAGCTGTGTAGTCTTTCATACAAGCTTGGAGTTCCGTTTTAAAAAAAAGAAATTTTATTTTCAGACATTTGAATATATCCAATGAATATTCCTAACTAATCCCCGGTGGAAATCTCAATCACAAGTTTATATCTCATGATAAATCTTTGATCGGACGATGTTTGCTAACAAATGGTTCATAAATACCAACCCCCAAGCTCCTAATCCACCCTAACAAATATATCTCCTAAAACAAATAACAGCTGCTACAATTAATCCTCAAGTACAACTTGATATAAATAATAGAAAAGGCATCTACCGTGTGGCACTCATAAATAATATCCCAAATGCACAAAGTAACTCAAAGGTGTAAATGCGAATCCTATGGTCAAAACAGATAAGACAAAATACATTCCCTATATCACCAAAGTATTGGGACGCCTGCCTTTATACGCAAATTAATTTAATGGCATCCCAGTGTTATAGCCAGATTCAGGTAGAGATACGACGACGTATCAGTAGATACGCCGTCGTAACTCCGAATCTGCGCCGTCGTATATTTAAGCGTATTCTCAAATTGAGATATGCTTAAATGTTGCTAAGATACGACCGCCGGCGCCGTCGTATCTTAGCTGTCTATTTACGCTGGCCGCTAGGGGCGTGTACGCTGATTTGCGCCTAGAATACGTAAATCAGCGAGATACGCCTATTCACGAACGTACGCTTGCCCGTCGCAGTAAAGATACGCCGTTTACGTAAGGCGTTTTCAGGCGTAAAGATAAACCACCAAAAAGATGGCGCAGCCAATGTTAAGTATGGACGTCGGAACCGCGTCAAATTTTTTAATTTTTACGTTGTTTGCGTTGTTTTACGTTGTTTGCGCCATGTGCGCCGTCGTAAGTCCTAATCTGGGCCGTCGTATCTATGCGACTGATTCTTAGAATCAATTACGCATAGATAACCATTAGATCCGACAGGCGTAAGGCTCTTACGCTGTCGGATCTTAAATGCAATTTTTTTCCGCCGATAGGTGTCGCCTCCGTCGTTTTCCCGATCGAGTATGCAAATTAGCAAAATACGCGAATTCCCGAACGTACGCGCGGTCGACGCAGTGAAGATACAATGTTTACGTTAGATTTGCGACGTGTAAAGTTGCCCCTGCTATATGAGGGGCAACCAATGTTAAGTATGGCCGTCGTTCCCGCGTCAAAATTTTAAAATTTACGTTGTTTGCGTAAGTCGTCCGTGAATGGGGCTGGATGCCATTTACGTTCAGGTCGAAACCAATGACGTCCTTGCGACGTCATTTAGCGCAATGCACGTCGGGAAATTTTAGGGACGGCGCATGCGCAGTACGTTCGGCGCGGGAACGCGCCTAATTTAAATGATCCACGCCCCCTACCAGGATCATTTGATTTACGCTACGCCGCCGCAACTTTACAGGCAAGTGCTTTGTGAATCAAGCACTTGCCCGTAAAACTTGCGGCGGCGGAATGGAGATACGTTATGCCGCCGCAGAGATGCGGAGATCTACAAAAATCTGCACCTAAAACTTTTTTTTACTTGCTTTAAAGGGTTTGTAAAGGAATTTTTTTTTGCCTAATTTGTTTCCTTTAAGCTAAGGCAGTCCTCGTTCACTTACTTTATCCTCCAATTTTGCTGGTAAAGGTCTTCTTACAAATGCTCACTTCCTGTTCTTGTGTCTGTCGCTTCTCACTGTGAAGCGAGCCGTCCCCCTTGGTGGTGAGTGCCATGCTCGCCCCCTCCCTCTGACACAACACAGCATCAGGATGCTCTCCACGTTTCAGAGAGAGACAGGGGCTGTGTGTCAGTGGGCATGTCTACCCGGCCGCAGCACCGCTTCTCTTGGCTTAGTTTCATTCACAGCTCCACCTGGACTCCGCCCCTAATGAGCTGCTTCGTAGGCTGTGGAGGCTGGAATGGCTGTAACTAGTGGGCGGCGTGTGCAAGAGAACTTTACCAGCGAAAAAAAAATGCTCTGCGCATGCGCGATGCCGCTGAGCATAATGGGAACTGTGGTTCCGTTATTGCGGTGACGTCGCTGTAATTCACGCGCACCGCAAACCCGGAAATACAGCACAGCAAGGATACAGGAAAGCCGGAGGGTGATCTAAACGCTGGATTTACACAGGTAGACAAATTATTGAATTATTAGTTGTTATGTGCACAACAAAAATTTTCGTATTTTTTTGTTTCCGGTTCGTCTCGTTCCATAGATTCGTAAAGATTCGTAATTTCGTAAGACTCAAGTTTTCCTATTTGGACCCGTTCGTATTTCGTAAGACACAAGTTTTCCTATTCGGACCCGTTCGTATTTTTGTAACAGTTTTATTATCGTTTATACTGAATGATCCGTAATTCTGTCTAATTTATTTTCGTTGATTCGAAATTCGTAATTTTGTTAGATAATAATTTTCGTTTAATGGATTTGTAATTTTGTACTTTCGTAAATACATCGCAACACGCGGCTAATCCATATTAAGATATACTTTCTCTTAAGCCCCGTACACACGGTCGGACTTTTTGCCAACAAACGTCAAAATTAGCGGTTTCCAAAAAATCCGACCTGTGTGTACGCTCTATCGGATAAGCTTTTTCGGTTTCAAAAGTCCGGCCAACTCCCTTCAGACAAAAATCCACGGAAAAGTTTGTTTGAAGTCCGATCGTGTGTACGAGGCTTTACACTGTACAATGTTACTCGGCACAAAAGAGATAAGCTGATTGGCTAAGATATTAAGGGCCAGATTCACAAATGATATACGACGGCGTTTCTCCTGATACGCCGTCGTATCTCTGTTTCTATCTATGCGACTGATTCATAGAATCAGTTACGCATAGATATCCCTAAGATCCGACAGGTGTAATTGTTTTACACTGTCGGATCTTAGGATGCAGTACCACGGCCGCCGCTGGGGGGAGTTTGCGTCGTAAACCAGCGTCGGGTATGCAAATTAGGAGTTACGGCGGATCCACGACATTTTTTTCGCGTTCGCTACATCGCCGCTAGTCTAGTTTCCCGTCGCAAAGTTAGTCGTTTTTTTTTGGTGCCCTAACTTTAGTCAGCAAGTGTATTGCTGTCTAAAGTATGGCCGTCGTTCCCGCGTCGAAATTCAAAATTTAACATCGTTTGCGTAAGCCGGGAATACGGAAGTATGCTACGCGCGTCGCCGTTCCAAAAAATTACGTCATGGCGCGCAAAGCACGGCGGGAGTTAAGAAACGGAGCATGCGCAGTAGGTCCGGCGCGGGAGCGAGCCTAATTTAAATGGCACACGCCCATTTAAATTGGCCCGCCTTGCGCCGGAGGCCGCCGGCGTAGTTTTCATCGCAAGTGCTTGGTGAATCAGGCACTTGCGATGAAAAATTGCGGCGGTGTAACGTATCTAGGATACGTTACGCCGCCGCGATTCTACGTGAATCTGGCCCTAAGTAATCACTCACTAACTACACTGCCCAGTGCCCATTCGAAAGAACGATACAAGTACACAAATTTACGAACAGACAAAGAAACGGATTTACAAAACACACAAATGAAAATACGAACATACCAATGAAAATACGAACAGACAAAGGATTTAAAATACGGAATGCAAATCGTTCGTTATGGATGTCATTTTCGTTCTTTTGCTTTTTCGGTGTTTCGTATTTTAGTAAGATTGTCCAATCATACGTTCATATTTTCGCTTGGTCGTTATTTTGCTTATTCGTAATTCAGTAATTTTCGTATTTTGGGTCTTTCAGCTTTTTGGATGTTCGAATTGATACGAATGTACGAAAATTATCAAATTCGTACGGAAATCCATTTGTTACGAACGGGAACGCACATGTCTAATTGAATCACAATCATTAATTTTTTCGATTTATGCACCTAACAAACATTAAATTTAGCTGGAAATGTTTTTGTCTTTACAACCCCTTTAACTGACTTCATCTACAGATTGAAGTTCATCCCTTTGATATGTAGATGAACAAACAAAAAGATATAAAATGAAACAATGTTTCATTGTAACTTTTTGAATTCGTGGCTGAGCAATGCTGTTGATAAACATTACTCGGCAATGCAGCTATGATTCATCAGAGGCATGTATTGTGATGGGGGAACCTGGCAGCAGGGCAGAATGACTGGATGTACTAGACAAGCCCTGCGTACAATGATGACATTATTTGTGGCGTGTCTATCACGCCCAGAGTCTGCAACTGGTTAAGTAAGTTTATGATTTTTGTGGGGCGGCAATCATATCCATCTCGGACCACAGGTTGGACACCCCTGGTTTAAAAAATGAATGTAGGCATATTTTGTAAGAGGGGTATGGGGACATAGCAATCTTTATGGTGAGTGGTTGGCAACATCTGTTTTACCCTAATCAAGTGATACAAATATATCTCTCACTTAGGGTAAGCTGCCCTCAAAATGCCTGAATATAAAACGTGCCAAATTAAATACAAATGTTGAATTATCCCTAAAAAAAAACATTTGATGTAATGAATAAACAATGATACTGAATATACGAATAGTGCATCAAATGCAGTCAAAATTATAAAGGTTATAAAAGGGTCCACAGTTCTTCATGTTTAGTGTCACATGATAAACAGTGTTCCACCGCATTGTTGCACACCAACTCCTTACCAAATGAGGTCCTCAGTGCTTAGTGGGAAAGCACAGCGCCTCCTGATTGTAACCTGACCATTTAAGAATAACTTCACTAGGGCCCGCCAGGATCTCTTCAGCAAATAATAGCCCAGAGCATATGTGTCAGGGAACTCCTGTGAAACGTTTTGCACACAGACGTGCGCAAGCGCATAGCCTTTGCCATAGAATGGCTCACAGGCAAGCGCGTGCGCGCCAGAGCTCGCAATTGCGGGCACGCATGCGCACAGACGTGAGCATGCGCGCGCATGTACGAGCCTAATCCCGTTTGGCGCCAGACAGCCTATTTAAAGGGAGTCTGGGCTCTTGTGCTTTGCTGACTGATCTTCAGCTGTGTTCCTGAACCTTGCTCTGATCCTGTGTGTCTTCCCAGTATTTTGACCCGGCTTGCTCTTGACCCAGGCTCTGTGTTTTGTCCCTGTACTGATGCCCATCTCTGACCCGGCTCCGTTCCTGACTCTGGCTCTGTCTATGATTTGGTACCTCTCTGCCCGCTTGCTGCCAAACCTGGCTATCCCTGAGACCTTGTTCCTGGTTGCTGTTAACCCTCAGTTACCTGCCTGGCTATTACCTGTTCCTGCTCAGCTCACCACAGTCTGCTCCAGGCCGCTGAACCCTGCCAAGCTGTTCTCCCGGGATCCCCGGCTCCAGGCACTCGTGTCCCTCTTGTCCTTCGGCTTCCTCTGTCTACCCTTCAGCGGAGCCAGGACAGAAAATTTAAGAGACGCCGACCTCATCAAATCAGTCTCCCATCCGATCCCTGACAATATGTGGAGGAAACAGACTTACTAGATAATGCATTATCTTTAAAACCGCTGGGGATAACCCACAAACAAATGCAAAGAAACAAGCATGAAAATGCTCTGCTTGGATTAGCATTCATGATGATGTCATAGCCAAGCCCCTACCAGCGCGTTTCGTCACACAAAACGTCATCAGGGAACAGAAACTGTCATAAGCATTTGGTAAGGGGTTGGTGTGCACAAAAAGGTTGTTGAACACTGAACTGTAGTGTCATCACGGTTTTCACAAGAATTGTGGACTCTTTTATAATCTTACATCACCTTGTTTTTGTTTTGTATTTATTTTAATTTTATTATGAGGTGTTTAATTGCCGGTTCACATTGCTGCACTATGAATTTGTTCAGTTTTTTCAGTCCATACTAAGGTGTAAATTTATCGCGAAATTTACAAAGTTTTTACCGCAATTTTAATGCAAATTTCAGGAGTTGAACATAGCTGCGATTAATGTTTCTAGCCAATGGAATCATAATGTAACCACTTACCCCCCGGATCATATTGCTGGTCAAAGACCAGAGCACTTTTTGCGATTCGGGACTGCATCGATTTAACTGACAATTGCGCGGTCGTGCGACGTGGCTCCCAAACAAAATTGGCGTCCTTTTTTTCCCACAAATAGAGCTTTCTTTTGGTGGTATTTGATCACCTCTGCGGTTTTTATTTTTTGCGCTATAAACAAAAATAGAGCGACAATTTTGAAAAAAATGAATATTTTTTACTTTTTGCAATAATAAATATCCCCCAAAAATATATAAAAAAAAAAAATTTTCCTCAGTTTAGGCCGATAGTATTCTTCTACGTATTTTTCGTAAAAAAAACCCGCAATAAGCGTTTATTGATTGGTTTGCGCAAAAGTTATAGCGTTTACAAAATAGGGGGTATTTTTATGTCATTTTTATTAATATATTTTTTTTACTAGTAATGGCGGCGATCAGCGGTTTTTTTTCCGGTACTGCGACATTATGACGGACACTTCGGACACTTTTGACACATTTTTGGGACCAGTGGCATTTTTATAGCGATCAGTGCTATAAAAATGCATTGGATTACTATAAAAATGCCACTGGCAGTGAAGGGGTTAACACTAGGGGGCGGGGAAGGGGTTAAGTATGTTCCCTGGGTGTGTTCTTACTGTGGGGGGCGGTGGCCTCACTAGGGGAAACACTGATCCTCTGTTCATACATGGTATGAACAGAAGATCAGCATTTCTCTCCCTGACAGGACCGGGAGCTGTCTACAGCTCCCGTTCCCCGCTCTGTGACGAGCAATCGCGGGTGCCCGGCGGCGATCGCGCCCACCGGGCACACGCACGGGAG